>NC_139579.1:31800043-31915043 GCF_946808225.1 Silurus aristotelis
AGAAACAGAGGGAGTAATTTTGATTACATGAACAGTAAAACTTCATGGAGCATTGATGCTAACACTGCTAACACCAATGTTCTGCTTCAGCTTCACCCTTTATTGTTGATATGAGTCTCAGCCCACATCCCTGTACACATACACACGGAAAAGAACAATAAAACGTGTGTTTCAAATAGTGAAGTTCTCAGTAAGAAGACTTTAAACTAGATGTGATGTTTAAGGAAGGAGTCTCCAGTGTCAGCGCTTCATTAAACACTGGATATTACACACTCATGGGTTCGGTACACCTCAGGATAACAATAACAATAATAATAATGATAATAATGATAATAATAATAATAATAATAATAATAATAATAATAATAATAATAATAATAATACAATTGTAGCCCAAAAGTGAATGAAACTTAAATGTCAGAGTCATCATCAGAGTCTACATAACCCCCCAACACCCCCCCCCAACACCACCACCGCCCCCCCACCCTACACACACACACACACACACACACAAACACACACACACACACAGAGTAAAGCCTGTGGGTTAATTAGGTCTGAAAGGAATTAGATATTTTTGGATCCTTAATTACGCCCGAAAGTCAAGGGACGGGTCCAAGCTGTGTGCAGATTAGCCTAATGTGAAATTAGTGATTAGCCCCCAAAAAAAGGGAAAGAAGAAAAGGAAGAGAAGATGTGATCAGACTCCCTCACCCCCACACTCACACATGCAGGTGGACATTTAAGAGTTTGGGGTTGTTTTGGAGCAGGGAAGGTTGGAGACTTATTCCGGAAAGTAAAAAGGAACCAACATGGCAACCTTTCAATACTTCAATACCATGCAGCTCCGTCTGGGCTGCAGGTTATTGGAACTGACTTCACCATACAACAGGTTCTGTAAGTGTTATTTAGAGAACAAACAGTGGTCTGGAGTGATATCTGTCATGGAGCGACCTGCCGAGTGAAGAACACCTTTGGTGATATAAGTATTTCATCTGAACATTTGGAGAAACAAAGTGTCCGGATGCTGAGAGAGTGTAAAGTTGTCCTTCATGCTAAGGGAGAATTTTTCTAAGCACTGCTCTATATGAACTGCTCTCTACACACTGCTCTGTATGAACTGCTCTATACACACTGCTTTGTATGATCAGCTCTCTACACACTGCTCTGTATAAACCGCTCTCTATGCAATGCTCTGTATGAATCGCTCTCTACGCACTGCTCTGTATGAACCACTATATAAGCACTGCTCTGTATGAACCGCTATATAAGCACTGCTCTGGATGAACCGCTCTCTACGCACTGCTCTGTATAAACCGCTCTCTACGCAATGCTCTGTATGAATCGCTCTCTACGCACTGCTCTGTATGAACCACTATATAAGCACTGCTCTGTATGAACCGCTATATAAGCACTGCTCTGGATGAACCGCTCTCTACGCACTGCTCTGTATGAACTGCTCTGTATGAACTGCTCTCTATGCACTGCTCTGTATGAACCGCTCTCTATGCCCTGTTCTGTATGAACCACTCTCTATACACTGCTCTGTATGAACCACTATATAAGCACTGCTCTGTATGAACTGCTTGCTACACAATGCTCTGTATAGACCACTATATAAGCACTGCTCTGTCTGAACCGCTCTTTACATACCGTTCACTACGACCCGCTCTATACGAACTACTCTTTATGAACCGCTATATAATCACTGCTCTGTATGAATTGCTCTCTACACACTGCTCTGTATTAACTTCTCTGTACAAACCGTTCAATACGACCCGCTCTATACGAACTGCTCTGTATGAACAAATATATACGCCCTCTTCTCTATGAACCGCTCTCTACAAACCACTCTGTACGAACCACTCTTTATTAACTGCTCTGTATGACCTGTTCTGTACAAACCGCTCTCTATGAAACGCCCTTTACAAACTGCTCTGTACAAACTGCTCTGTACAAACCGCTTTTAACAAACTGCATTGTATGAACCACTATACGAACCGCTCTGAACAAACTGCACTTTACTGACCCCCAAACCTATCCTCTACACATTGCTCTGTACAAACCAAACTCTACAAACCACAATTTACAAACCGCCATTTACAAACCTCACTGTAACAGCCACTCTGTTTCAACCACAATATACAAACCACACTGTACAATCTGCTTTCTACAAACCATTTTCTATAAACCACTTGGTATGAACCGCTCTCTAGAAAAAGCTCTCTACAAACCGCTTTGTACAAGCCGCTCTGTAAGAACCGATCTGTACAAACCGCTCTGTAGTTATTGCTCTGTAGAAACCGCTCTGTCTGATTATGGTGTTAAAATGTATTTATCTCGGACCCAAATGAATCCTGAAAGCTCTCCAGTTCCAGATGTTCCAGCTGTGGCTCTCCAGTCTGTGGTTTCATAGTCTAAATAGAGTGCTTGTCAATGGAAATAATTGAGGTGGAATAAAAACAAGAGCTCATGTCCCACAGAGCTGATGAGCAGATCAGATTCTCGTCCTCATCTCGAATAAATACAGTGTTTTCTTATATATGAACTATTCAACTATTAGTTTTTAAACATTTTGAGGTGCCTGCAATGTAGGGAATAGCAGAGAGGGACAGAAAGTGTAATAACCAAACTTGGATGTAGCTGTGTTGGAGGTGGTGGTATATAGTCATGTGATTGTGTATGAATTTGGGTGTCGTGTCTTGGCTTCGCCCCTGTCGTGTAATTGGTTTAGATCCTGATTGTTGACATATGATGAGTTAGTGTTCAACTTTTCTTCATTCGGGGTGTTAAGTTTGTTACATACAAACTTTGCTATTGCACTTCCTGTTCATCTTTGTTACACTCAACGTCTTGTTCTTTCCGTTTTTCCCTACTTCAAGTGGCCTCCTTCCTGTCCCTTTCTGTTATTCCTTACTTCCTGTTCTTGTAATTCACAAATTTCTGTCCCTCTTCCTGTTCCCCTATTCTCTATTTCCTGTTACTTTTGTTATTCCCTACTTCCTATCTTCAATGTTATTCCCTACTTCCTGTTCCCTACTTTCTGTTTTCCCTGTTATTCTCTACTTCCTGTTCTCTCTGTTATTCTTTCATTCTTGTTATTTTCTACTTCCTGTTCTCAATGTTATTCCCTAATTCCTGTTTTTTCTATTATTCCCTTATTCCTGTTTTCCCTGTTATTCCCTCCTTTCTGTTCTTCTCTTCATTCCCAACGTACTGTTCTCCTGGTTCTTTGTTTTTCCCTCGATGCAGCCGGGCTGTGCTCTGCTCATGTTTCCGACTCTGACCATAATTTGTTCAATTGCAACTCGATTGCAAAAAACTACGTCCTTTCGTTTTCCAGCACTTCCTGTTCTCGCACCTGTTCCTTCCCAATGTCCATTAACACGAGGGCATAACAGTGCACACGTTGCATCAGACCTTTCAAATGCTTCCTGCTCCCTTTCCCATCATTACTGTTTATACTGATAATCAATCTTCTCAGCTCCGGGGATTATTATACAGTTTCTGAAATAAGGACGAGAAGCGAGATGTCCTGTGAGATTTAATCAGTCGACGTGACCGGAGGCAGACAGCAGACAGCAGACAGCGTGCAGCTCTGCTACATCATGAAAGAGAAAATCCCCTCAGTGTCCTTCCTGCAGAGACAGAGCAGGCCCCGTGCCATCGTCTCCTCCTGATGAAAAGGATCTTTTTTCCCTCTCTTTCTTTCTCTCTTCGGTCGCAGAGTTGCATGCGTGATGTTTGGATTCAGAGTCGTGTAAGGACTTGGCTGGCGGCGTGTTTTCTCTCCGGGACGTCTGACATGTTGACGGTTTGGGTATTGAGCAACCTAACATGCAAGTTCACAGTCCTGCCAATATCACAGTGTGTCTTTCTAAAATAAGAACGATTTGGAGATCAGGAGGATTCTGAAACTTTTTCTTTTTTTTTACATAAAATCTAATTTAATGGTGATGTCAAAAGTATTCGTACACCCCACATAAATGTTTTGTTTTTAAACCAGAAGTTGGAGGCATAGTCAGGGCTCAAACCCGGATCGACTACGTGAGAGTCAGGAGCTCTAGCAGTCTGCTGCTGTTTGTTCTGGTTAATAAACCTGACTGTGACTGAAACATCCATAATTTGATTTTAACTGTCCATGAAACACAAAAAGGGAACTCATAAAAAATAAATACCCCAAAAAAATCCAAAACAAGACAGAGCAAAAAAAAAGTAAAATAAAATACAAGACCTAGGGTTAGGGGTAGAGGTAGGGTGGCGTTCAAGTCAAACCAGGACTTTTAATGTTACAGGTATAAAAACGGATGCCAGGTGGCGCACTAGTTGCGGGCCGGTACAGAAACTGTCTATTAAGATGCATGGAACAGCATGTGGTGCTGAACTTTCTCCTGAACAATGATGTAAAAAACATCTGTGGCTATCTACAGAAGACTTCAAGCACAGTACGGTGATGAGACGCTCAGCAAGGACATTAGGTGTCAACGTTTCAAAGATGGTCCTACGTTCATCATTGATGATCCAATGAAATTCTTTCCAGGTGGAAAAGGTGTATCCATGTAGCAGGAGAGAATGTCAAAAAATAAATGCAGTTTCCGCTCTTTCAAATTTGTTCTTTTATTTTATAAAATTTGATTTGAACGCCCCTCTAACAAACAAAGTCTCTCTCGGAATAAATGTTAAGCATAAAACAAATGGCAACTGGGAAAAAAGTCTTCACCAGGGTGTTGATTTGACAGGACATGACAGGTCCTTTGTGATGTGAGCACCAAGGTACTATGTCCTGTAGGTAGGTCGTCTCGTCGTTGTTGGAGATCAGGCCCACCACAACAGTGTCGTCAGCAAACTTGATGATGGTGGTGGAGATGGAAGTGGCCACACAGTTATAAGTGTACAGTGAGTACAGCAGGGGGCTCAGAACACAACCCTGATCTTCTGCTATAGAGCTCTAAGCCCTATTGAGATCATTTGGAACTCTGACTGCACCCCAGGCCTCCTCACCTCAAATACATCAGCACCTGACTTTACTAACACCCTTGTGAATGAATCTCCACAGAATCTAGTTGAGCATCTTCCCAGAAGAGTGGAGATAATTATAACAGCAAATGGAGACTCAAGGTGGACTTTCGCATCGATTCGTACGATTCGCATCTCGATGCATAGCCAACAATTAAAGATACATATGAAGCAGTACAATCCGATTTCCATTCCATTCAACACAATGTGATTGAATGTGATGATGCTGTACAATTCAATATGGCACAGATATATATTTCTTCGCCTTCAGACAGACAGCAAATCATCAATTTACTTAAAAGCGCCTTCTGACTTCTTCACAAACACATTTTTGAAGTGCGGAAAAAGAACAAAATATGAAATAAAACCAGAAGTTTTTTTACCGTTGTGTGTGCAGAAAAGTTACAGCTCTACCTCTGCCATGTTAATCTGTATTTTATGTAACTCTCAGGACACGCTTCGGTCTCCGTAGCGTTGTGATACGTCATATTTACCTAGCAGCAGCGTTGAAATTGATCTATGTTGGAAATATTGGTCACAAATTATTGGTCTCTTTCTAAATAATAAAAAAGAAACAAATGATAACTTGTATCCGATGCACACTTTTTAAATCGAATCGGTGAATCTTACTGTCCTTAATACAAATCATTTATAATATATCAACAATATAGGTATTGACTGTGTGTGTGGGGGTGTGTGTGGTGTGTTTAGGTCCCTCAGGATGAGTGGAGTGGATACCCCGGGGCAAAGGATGATGAGATTCCGTGTCGGCGGATGAGGAGCAGCAGCTACGTGAAGGCGATGGGAGATGAAGAAAGCGGCGACTCAGACGGGAGTCCCAAAAACTCCCCTCAGAAGAGCGCTCGGCCAGGCGGCTTCATCAAGAGCATGCTGCAGAGGCAACTATCAGACCAGAGGTAAGATCCAATCACTGATCATGCACCACATACAGCGCTCTATGGAGGTCTGTAAACAAATCGCAGGCTGCACACTACGGATTTAGATAATGAGCTTTTTCCAAGTTTTGTTCTGAGGTCACAAAATCACCTTTTACCATAACCCTAATCCCAAACCCTATCCTCATCCCTAACCCCTAACCACAAACTACAAACCCTAACCACTAACTTCCAAACCCCATACCCAAACCTCTAACCCCTAACTTCCAAACCACTCCTAACCCCTGAACCTAACCACAAACCCTAACCCCTAATCCTTAACTCTTACCTCCTAGCCCTAACCTCATCCCAAACCCCGTCCTTATCCCTAATTCATAATCCTAACCGCCTTTAATCCCTAACTTTAACCCTCAAACCCCAGACCCTAACCTCCAACGCTAACCCTAACTCCCAAACCACTAATATCTAACCCCTAACCCCCAAACTACTCCCAACCCATAAACCCAACATGCTAATCCCTAATCCTTAATGCCCACTTCCTAGCCCTAATCTCATCCTTTTCCCTAACCCCTAATATTAACCCATCAAACCACAAACTCTAACCCCTAATCCCTAACCCTCAAACGTCAGACCCTAACCTCTAACCCTAACCCCTAAACCCCTAATATCTAACGCCTAACCTGCAAATCACAAACCCTAACTACAAACCCTAACCCCTAATCCCTCTTCCCTAACCCTAATTCCATGCTTAAACACAAACTACTAACCTTTAACCCCTAACTCCAAAACATATTTTTATCCATAACCCCAACCTCATTCTTATCCCTAACCCCTAATCTCGATAGATAGATAGATAGATAGATAGATAGATAGATAGATAGATAGATAGATAGATAGATAGATAGATAGATAGATAGATAGATAGATAGATAGATAGATAGATTAGTAAATACTTGGTAATTACAGTACAGGAGGAATAAAAGCTGTATTATAGAAAGCGATCGAGTCTCGAGTCTTGAAAGGCTCCGGTTCTGCAGTACGGCTAGACGTATATCAAGGAAGAATTGCGCACACCGATATACATTCCACTGCAGGCCTGCTTTTTTGCCGCGTCAGCTCACTGCACCGTGCATTCTACAGAATTAATCCACAGCGGAAAAATAAAGCGTTCCAAATATAGCACAGCCTGAATCCCGAGGAAGATCCGTCACATCACATTCCGGCTGGCTGGCTCGCAGAGAACTCTTCATTTTCCTGTTTCCCACGTAGGGGGCCAGACCTGTTATCTTTACATACACAGAAATGAAAAGAGGAAAAGAAAGAGATGAGCACAGAGACACAAAGATACATTTCTCCATGGAGGGTGTGACACATGGGGTATGTGACACATGGGGGGCATGAGCTATGACACTCAGAGGTGGGACACATTTTGAGGGTGACACATGGGGGGGAACACTCGGTGTGGTGACACTCAGGGGCATGACAATCAGGAGGGAGTTTGACACATGGGATATGTGACACTGGAGGTGTGATATTTGGGAGGCAAGCAGGGCATTATAACTGTAGAATGAGTGCAAAAAGAAGCTCTACTCTCACGTAAACAAATAGAGCATTTTACCATGTGACTATTTATGCAAATCAGAAACAATGTAGCAAAACGATTGGCTGCTGAAATTGTAACAGTGAACATGCCGTGTTCATTTTCTCCTGAGATATATATATATATACACTGGCGATCAAAATTAGAGAACAATTTATAAACAATTGAACAATTCTGAAATATTGTCATCTTCACTGCTCAACAGTTGAAGGAGTTTTTGTCCTGTCTATACCATGCTACCAGAACACCTTTTCCACAAATTAACTAAGGCATTTAAAAAAAAAACATTATTTTGCAGAAAACACACTGATCAAAATTAGAGAACACTCTCACATATCTCCCAGTTATTGGTGTTAATCTGGCACCTGGTGCTAATTTCCTAGATTATCTGTCAACCCCTATTTAACTGGCCAGTTTTACTGACTCTGCAAGGTGGTGGGCCGTTCTAAAGTGACTGAAAGCCTCCGGCAGCAGGTTGTCCAGATGAAGGCCAAAGGGATGACCCTATCAGCCATAGCAAGACAAGTTGGTCGTTCCAAATCTGTGATTTCAAGAATATTGAATCTTTACAACATCACAAACTCATTCAAGTCCGCCAAGAAGGCTGGTCGTCCACGGAAGACAAATACAAGAGAGGACAGGATACTGCGGAGGATCTCAATGGGCAATCGTTTCCACACTGCAGCTGGAATTGCTCACCAGTTCAGCGCTGAACAGGGTAAGGATCTGTCTCGTCATACAGTGTCTCGACTTTTAAGAGCATTTGGACTGAAAGCCACTCTGCAGTGACCAAACCTCTCATTAGCAGAAAGAATCAAAAGGCTAGACTAAGCATGTTGTGTGGACAGAGGAGAACTGGTCCAAAGTTCACTTCAGTGATGAAAGCAAGTTTAATTTATTTGGGTCCGATGGAAAACATTATGTTTGGCAACAAACTGGAGAAAGACTGAACCCGAAGTGTGTAAAGAAGTCAGTGAAAAGTGGAGGAGGAAGTGTCATGGTTTGGGGCATGTTTTCTGCAGCAGGAGTTGGGGCTCTTATGCAGCTACATGGCAGAGTGAATGCAAATGTTTATCAGAACCTTCTTCAACAACATATGGTTCCTTCCCTGCGTTCATCACCCAATCAGCCCGCAGTGTTCATGCAGGACAACGCTCCATGTCACACAGCAAAACGGGTAAAGCAGTTCCTTTAAAACTGAAAACATTGAAATAATGACATGGCCTGCCCAGAGTCCTGATCTCAACCCAATAAAGAACCTCTGGAAAATCCTTGGTGACAAAGTTATGGCCAAGAACCCCACTACAGTCACCGAACTGTGGAGGAGACTGGAAGAAGAGTGGACCAGAATCACACCAGAGCAGTGTGAGAGACTCGTGCTGTCCTGTGGCCACAGATGTGCTGAAGTCATTCAGAGCAGAGGCCTGTACACTTCCTACTAATTGCTGACTGTTGTAACCTTCAGAAAATTTTGTTGGAATCTTTTTCCATGCTACAGTCATTGTTGTTCTCTAAATATGATCAGTGTGTTTTCTGCAAAATAATGTTTTTTTTTATTTTTTTTTAAATGCCTTAGTTATTTTGTGGAAAAGGGGTTCTGGTAGCATGGTATAGACAGGACAAAAACTCCTTCAACTGTTGAGCAGTGAAGATGACATTATTTCAGAATTGTTCAATTGTTTATAAATTGTTCTCTAATTTTAATCGCCAGTGTGTATGTATATATATATATATTTCTAAATATACACTAGCAGTTAAATTTGGACACACCTTATTATTCATTGTTTATTTCTTTATTTATTAATTAATTTCAACATTAATACTTTCATATATTAGGTTGTCCAAAGGAACTCCATGTAGCTTTGATGCCAGGTGGCAAACTCATTACATTCTCTCATCAGATTCACGAGGCAGTCACTTGGGAAGGTTTTCAGTTCCCAGGTGTACCAGCTCAAGATACCAGGAGTACAGAGTCAAAAAAAAAAAAACCTTTACTGTACAAATCCAGATTGATTGACAAGATCCATCATTTCTTAAAGAAATCAAAAAGTCATTCTAAAAAATCTTAAGAAATATAAATGTATTTTCAAGTTTAGTCTCCAAAACCATCAAATGCTATGATGATCCAAGCTCTCATGAGGACTGTCCGAGGAATGGAAGACAGAGAGCTACCTCTGCTGCAGAGGATAAGTTCATAAAAATTACCAGCCTCAGAAACCACTGATTTACAAAAATGCTCCTCAGAGTTCAAGCGGCAGCTTAAACACTGTCCACTGTTTAGAGGGGGTTTCTGGGTTATTGGTTGGTGCTATTTTGTGTTTTGTGTATTTGTCCCACAGTCTTGTGTTGTGTACTTTATGTGGCAAAGACACTTTCGTCCTCAGCTCTGTGTTCTGTATGTAGCTCTCTGTTGTGAGATGTGATGTAGCTCTATGTTGTTTTATGTAGCACCGGAAACGTTCCATTTCTCCATGTGTCTGTGTGTTCTTCAGCAATATATGGTTGAAATGACAATAAAAGCGCCTTGACTCTTGACTTGACTTGACTGTGAGGTAGGACTTGGCAAATTCCAGCAAAGTAACCATGAATTTAGAAGAACACCAAACGGAAGAGATTTGTTCGAGCCAAGAAACACAATGAATGGACATTAGATCAGTGGAAAACTGCTTTTTGGTCTGATGAGTCCAAATGTGAGATTTTTGGGTGAACAGACAGTTCCTGACTCTCTGGAGGAGGAGTTGTGATGGTGTGGAGGTACTTTGCTGGTGATGACACTTTTGTCAATTTAGTCAAAACTTACTCTCCTGAAGTAATCATTATCCTTTTATAGTTACATTGAAAGTTTTGGAAAGCCCATGGACGTTCCGAAACCCCAACCATAGAAAAAACTCAACAACTTGTACAGATCTTGTAGTCTAAAGGATCTAAAGGATTGTATGGAAAAGGTTAGCATCCTACACACACACACACACTTAGAAAATAAGCTTTAGCAGGATCAATTATGCCACGTGGCACAGGATCTCCACAGCATCTGAAAGCATTGAGCAGTCGATATCCACCTCCGGGTTTTCCCGAGCTGCTTTCTCGATTTTCTCCACGTGAATTTGGGTTCATTTGAACCTTCTGCTTTAAACAGCGCTGTGGGTTTCCAGATTTTATACCAGTGCAGTATTTTAAATATACATTGTATCACAGGGGTTAGTGCTGAAGCTCTGTAAAGATGGAGGGACAAAACAAATCATCATCATCATCATCATCATCATCATCATCATTAGTAGTAGTAGTGTAATTGCTATAATAATTATCTTCATCATCATCATCACTATCAGCATCATCACTATCATCATCATTATTAGTATCATCATTATCATTAGTAGTAATAGTGCTACTGCTATAAGAATTATATCTTCATCATCATCATCATCATCATCATCACTATCATTATTAGTAGTGGTATATCTGTAGTATATATTATCTTCATCTTTATCATCATCATCATTAGTATCATTAATTTTCATCATTAGAATCATCATCTTCATCTTCATCTTTAGTATCATCATCATAATAATCATTAGTAGTGGTATAGCTGTAGTAATTATATCATCTTCATCATTATAATTATCATCATTAGTAGTGGTATAGCTGTAGTAATTATATCATCTTCATCATCATCATCATCATCATCACCATCATCATCATTATTAGAGTGTTCCTCCTTTTCTGAGGTAAAAAGAAAAGGAAGATAGAAAATGATAGTGAGAGTGTCTTCATAGTGCTTTGTTCATGCTGCAGGGCATGTGTGTGTGTGTGTGTGTGTGTGTGTGTGTGTGTGTGTGTGTGTGTGTGTGTGTGTGTGTGTGTGTGTGTGTGTTTGACAGCCGTGACAAACATACTTTAAGGTGTTAAAGTGAAAAAATAACCTTCAGTGTCAAAGCCCTTCCGAACCTAAATGATGGGGACACACGCACACACACACACACACACACACACACACACACACACACACACACACACACACACACACACACACACACATATTATTATAACTGCAGAATACATTTTATTAGAATAAACTCCTTTCACTCTTTCACTCAATGCTGAATTCTGATTGGTCAATTTGCACTTGTTCTATATTTCAGTAGTGCACGCCTTGATCGTCTCTACATCAGCAACACACTATGTAATAGAGCTAAAAGTGCCATGTATCCTCTCTGATAACCACCTCATCACATTGGACATCACTTTAACACAAACCCAACCCCAGTGTTTTTCCCCGCATTTTAACTCAAAATGAACACAGGATCTAGAGTTTTATGAAAACTTTACGCTTTTTTGGGGACACTGGGCGAACCAAAAGAAAGACCATGAAAGCCTGTGGTGGGACGTGGGAAAGTCCCAGAAAAACTGTTTTGTCAACAACTTACATCAAACACAACTAACAAACCATACAAAATCTAAGAAGAGGAAATTTTTAAGAATTGAAAATACCCTAATACACCGAAGAATAAATGAGCAGAGCAACCTTATGCTGAAGAGTTAGGAACTAAGAAGTGTTTTACATGAAAAGGCCAAGGCAGAAATTGTAAGAGAACGTTTCGTCTCTGTACGTGACATAGACACTGCTAGAACTTACTTCTTCAACCTGGAAAAAAGTGTGCTCTAAATGATGGCACCATCACTTCAGACCCAGTGGAGATGAGAAGATTAGCTGTAGAGTTTTACTTAGTCCTGTATGTAGAAGAACACACAGATGAACAATGTTCAGATGAACTTCTTTACACTTAACGAAGAACACAGTAAGGAGCTGGACATGGAACTGAGACCTTTGACGTCTCCTCCGGACATGCACCAGGGATTAATGGACTGACCCTTGACTTCTATAAAGCATTTTGGGAAGTCGTATGCAGAGAATTCAAAGTCATTAAAGGAAGTTATAAAGCTACAAAAGATGTCAACGTGTTGCCCTCTCTCTTCTTCTTTTGGCTTCTCCCATTAGGGGGCACCACAGCGGATCATCCGCCTCCATACCCCCCTGTCCTTTACATCTGCCTCTTTCACCCCACCACCACCATGTCTTCCCTCACAACATCCATGAACCTCCTTCTTGGTCTTCCTCTTTTCCTCCTTCCTGGTGGCTTCATCCTCAGCATTCTCCTACCGATATATCCAATGTCCCTCCTCTGCACATGTCCAAACCATCTCAATCTCACCTCCCTCACCTTGTCTCCAAAACGTCCTACATGCGCTGTCCCTCTAATAAACTCATTTCTAATCCTGTCCATCCTCGTCACTCCCAAGAAAACCTCAACATCTTTAGCTCTGCTACCTCCAGACCTGAGACCTCTACTCACTAAAAGCTTGGAGACCAAGATTCTCTCCAAATGCTTGTCAAACAGACTTAAGACAGTCCTTAATGTTTCAGTTCACTGCATACTAAAAAAGACTATGGTGTTGATGTGGGGCTTCTTTCACTTGACCAAGAAAAAGCTTTCGACCGTGTAGACCATCGATACCTGTTCAAAGTACTTGAAAGTTATGGCTTCAGTAAACAGTTTCTGACATGGATACAGATTTTATATACAGATACCTCCTGCATGGTCAAAATTGGGGGAGGGTTAAGCACTCCAATACAAATAAAAAGAGGAATCAGACCTCTCATGTCCAATGTCTGGGCAGTTATACCGCCTGGCAATCAAACCATTGCTGTGTTGTTTAAGGGAAAAATGAACTGGAATAGTGATCAGTGGGAGGACGAACACTGAAAACATCAAGCTCTAAGCATGTGCAGACATCATCACAGTTATTATCGAGGAGAAGAAAGATATCCAAGAGTTCTTTAAAGATGTGGATTTTGGAAGGACTCTCAAGCTTATACCATAATGTTCCTCAGGTATGGCAGACCCTTTCCTCCTCAAAGAAATGTGAGAGACCTAAACAGTGGTTGTTTGAAGAATCTGTTTTTTTCAACCCACCCATCATCACAGATATGCTACGCTCATCCACTGTTAGATCTGCATTTATGGACAAAGGCTGGTTCAAAATAAGCCATCTGAGAAGTGAACTAAGCTGGATAACAGCTGAAGAACTACCTGTCAAGGTGGGGTTCAGGTCAGTGCGCTTTACTCAGAGCTTACAGGATGACCTTAAAACTGCTCTTTCTGCTTCAGCAAGAGACTTCCCAAAAAAAAAAAACCCATTAAGAACAGTGAAGAAGTCCCATTGTTTTCTGAGTTGTGGGTTTTCTTGAGTAAGTAGGGCTGGCAAAAAGATGCCAGGAAACTTCTATTAATGGACACACCAGCGCCAGGTTTCTTCAGCGACTGGAGCAAAAATTCTTATAGAGTCCCAGGCTCTTTCCCAAAAGGCAGCTGGAGATCCCTCAACAAAAGACCCATTGAACGGAAAACAGGAGACCCGACACATAGCAAAACCGGGCTCCTCAGATGAGGAGGGGTGTCTATTCTGCTTCAGAAACAGTTTTTATTGAATCAATCCTGTCCTAATGCTGAAAGGACTACAGTCTACAGTCTTACAAACTATGTGGATGTTGTTTATCATGTATGTGGTGTTGAACCTGATGATCAGGGATTTATACTGAATTTTTACATTTCAAAAATTCGTTTTGTACAAAGTTTAATCTGCTATTATGAAATAATAAAGGACATTTAAAAGTCAAGTCTTCTCTCTCTCTCTCTCTCTCTCTCTCTCTCTCTCTCTCTCTCTCTCTCTCTCTCTCTCATTCTGTCTATCTATCAATCTGTCTGTCTGTCTCTCTCTCCCACTCCACAGGTACTGTATGTCTGTCTCTTTCTCTCACTCTGTCTGTCTGTCTGTCTGTCTGTCTGTCTGTCTGTCTGTCTGTCTGTCTGTCTGCTCTCTCTCTCTCTCTCTCTGTCTCTTTCTGTCTCTCATTCATTGTCTTGCACCCTCTATTTCTATAAAGGCTGTCTCTTTCTTTTTTCTCTCTCACTTGCTTTTTCTCATTCAATTTTTTTGGTTTATTTTTTCTCTTGTGCTTTTGTCCTTTGAGAAGTCGAGCACACTCTGTCCCTGTCATGATGGGACACCGATAAGACGAGTGCCCTGAGCCTCATTGCGATTCAGAAAGCGAAAGAGTGAAAGAGAGAGAGAGAGAGAAAGAGAGCAGAGAGAGAGAGAGAGAGAGAGAGAGAGAGAGAGAGAGAGAGAGAGAGAATAGGTGAGAGAGAAAAAACAGAGGGGTAAAATGCTACATGGTGGGTAAATGCTGGGGTTGCAGTGATGGATGGATGGATGGATGGATGGATGGGTGGATGGATGAATGGATGGATGGATGGATCATGTTAGACTAGTGAAAGAACATATCAGATATATGAATGAAGGAGGAATATTCCTGGTACAAGTGTGAATTTTCTCTGGGATAAATAAAGTGATTTATAAGAGAGAAACAAGTAGAATTGAATCAAATCATCTGGGACATTTGTATTTTCCTACAATACACATTTCTGCATTTTTTTGTTTTTCCTCAATCTTTCTTCTCTTTTTTTTCTTAACCTGAATCATTTTTTCTCTCCACCTGCAGCTCATACCGCCTGGATAAATCGAGCAATGACATGGTGAAGTACCTCACCAATTTCGCTGCAGATTTAAGGTGAACACACACACACACACACACACACACACACACACACACACACACACACACACACACACACACAGTTAACAAACACAAATTGGTCTGCACTTTACACAGTGCTGTTGGGAGGATAAAAGTTTTTGGTTCATTTCAATGTGGATGCCAAAAAATATATATATTTATCAACACAATGTACCAATTTTGAGTGGAAACGGTGAAAAAAAAACACTGGTCCAATGTGTTCAAGCTGATGAGGGGGTGATCAGAGAGGATACATGTATAACTTACTGAGAATCCATTAATTGACAAAGTGTACCAAGAACCCACTAATGAATTAGCCTACCAGAACCCCATAAATCAACAAGAACGCATTAATAAACCTGACCTACCAGCAGCCTTGTAATGAACCTGGCCTGCTAAAATCACATTAATGAACCTGGCGTATCAAGAAGCTATCAGAGGGTTCCAAGATGACGCCAGTAAAGTCAACTGCCGTCACAACTGCTCCGACTACGCTTTGTTTGTATTTGTTTATTACTCATGTTTATATACATATCTAAAAAATCTTTTTGAAAAGTTGGCCATCATTACATATGACAGAGCTACTCGTATCTATTGGTATACAATTCACTCACTTTTTGCCATTTTTAAACCTGGACCTGATGTTTCCCGAACGAGATCCTGAGGAACAACAAAGATCACAAGCTGTAACGGCGTCTGCGAGGGAAACAAGTTGGCATCAGGAACAGGCTGAGGGCACCCCCCCCCCCTTACATAGTATCCTGTTAGCCAATGTCCAGTCTCTGGAAAACATGCTTGATGACCCAAGGGCAAGGATAAAGTTCCAAAGGGACGTTTGTCACTGCAACCTTCTCTGCTTCACCGAGACATGGCTGAACCCAGTGGTTCATCCAATATGATGGAGCTTGAGAGTTTCTGCAAAGAAGAATGTGAGAAACTGGTCAAAAATTGGTGTCAAGCTCAAAAATACTTGAGGCAGTAATTGGTGCCAAATGAGCTTCAACAAAGTATTGAGCAGACTGTGAATATACTTATGTCCATGTGATTTTTTAAGATTACAAACAAACGTTGTCATTACAGGGTTTTGTTTGTAGAATTTTGAGGAAAATAATAAATTGAATCTATTTTGGAATAAGGCTGTAACATAAAATATGAATAAAAAAGAGATACTTTCCAGATGCACTGTATTATAAACCAGTCAATTAACCAAACTACCAGGAACCAGTAAATCAACCTGAAATCCCAAGAATGCTACTGAACCTGCACCACCACCAACAAAACTATCATCTAACTAACTTCTAAAATACTGTATATACCTAAAAAAAAACTACTAAGAACCTGTTAATAATCCTAAAGGACCAAAAACATGTTCATTATCATGGATTACCAAAAACCTGACAGTGATCCTGCATTAGCAAAACTTATTCATGATCATGGATTACCAAGAACCTTTCAATGAATATAGACTGCCAAGAACATGTCTGTGATCAAAGAACCTGTCGGTGATCATAGATTACCAAGAATCTATCAATAATAATGGATTACCAAGAACCTGTCAGGAGAACTGGAATACCAAGAACTTGTCAATGGTCATGGAATACCAAGAACCTGTCAATGATTGTGGAATACCAAGAACCGGTCAATGATCCCTCATGACCAAGAACTTATTAATAATCATGGATTACTATGAACCTGTCAGTGATCCAAGAACATGTCAATAATCATGGAATTCCAAAAATGTATTAATGATCCAGGATGATGAAAAGTAAAAGATGAGTAATTATGTGGAAAAACATACTACTCTATGATGTCAAATCCTCCAAAAGAATCAGTCTGCCTTAAAAAAATACAAAAAAATAAAAAAAAATTATGTATTGCATCTTTAAAAACAAATCCTTCCTGATTGGCTAGAAAATGCGATATTTTCAGTTGTTAAAAAAAGATCTTTGCTAGGGACAAGCAAGTAATTCAACCTTGTGTCCCCTTCTGGCATGCAGATTCTCGTCCTCTTCTCTGTCTCAGTGTGATTGACTCACTAACAAGCCACGAATTTGCATTTCCCTTCATTTCCTACTATCGATTAGATGCTTCGGTGCTACACCCAATCGAAGGAGCCATTTTCAGGTGTTAAACACATCAGTGACTTGGCAGCTCCATGGAATGAGACAGAGCTCATTTTCTTTGAACCTAGTGTCCTGTTGAGATTTCTACTCCTGAGTCATACTGATGCAGGATAATGTGACATGTTTTTTTATTTTAGCTTCGGATCCAGGTGGTTTTACAGTCTATTAGCCTTGATTTAAAAATATGTTCATCTGAAGAAGGAGTCAAGATCTGGTGTCTCTGGACACTTCACCTCCAATCACTACACGCAACCTTGAAGTAACCATGGACATCAAAGCATCTTTTCCTACACTATCTGACACTCAGGTGCTTGTTCAGTCTCTCATCATCTCAAGACTGAACTACTGCAGCTCACTCTGCATCAGAAGGACCGCTGCAGCTCATCCTAAATGCAGCTGCATAAATAGTTTCCAACCTTCCTAAGTTCTTCCACACCACCTGATTGTTACCCTTCCTCCACTCACTTCCTGTAGTTTATAAAGCAAAAACTTGTAATCCGTCCAGAACCCCTCTAGCTCATAGCACTTATCTCACCCCACACTCCACCACAATTACTCCACCTTCTACCACTGCACAATGCTCACTCGGTTCCTCAAACACTGCTCAACTAGTCCCACCATGTCTCAGGGTACAAGGATGACAGACTTTTTCCTGTTCAGGCACAGAGGTGGTGATACAAACTTCCCCCTGATGTCCAAACAGCAGAGTCTCTAACGGTCTTTATACAGCTACCACTTACAGAGTTCTCATATTAGAACTTCTCCTGTTTATACATATATATATATGTTCACCAATCAGCCATAAGATTATGACCACCTGCCTAATAACCCTAGGCGTACAGGCTCAACGGGTGTTTTAAGGTGGGGATGGTCTGCTCCTATCAAAAGGAGGGGTTGTACTTTATCTATGGGCTGTAAAGGAATGTCCTTTAGATGTTGGTATCTCTGCTGGAGTGTTGTGTTGTAATACAACGGGAATCACTTTCAGCAGGACACGCTTGGAACCTTCTGGCCTGTCTAGATACAGAGTTTTGTTCGTGGAATTCACTAAACATATTATACTCTCCTTTTGAGGTTGGCTATTAACCTCATGAAGGATTTGAAGCTGTTTTCCACTGCATAGACGACAGGGCTTCTTTAGGGTACATTCTTTGGCTAAGTGTGATCGCCCACATTTCCAACAACGCTTGTTGTCTTTGATCCATTTGATCATCTGCTCTGTGATAAGCGCCTGGAAAGTGGTACACTGGCTTAAATAATGTTTGGTACTGTTACAATATGGGAACAGAGGTCTGCTCTGTTCAGATCCCCGTGCTGGCTTGGACTGATGCGAGGGCGGGTTCAGGAGACCCAGGAGGGCCTGAATTTCGTGGGTGAACAGTTTGAAACTAGTTTTATCTTCTGTCTGTACATTAGGGGCATCCATGACTTCTGCTATCTTAGCTAGGGCTAACTGGAAAGGTAGTCCGTATTGGCTATTAAGCATAGTCATAGTGTCTGTGTATGGCTGAGGGGAATTCAGGAATGTGTCTGCTATTAGGCGAGCCTCTCTAAATTTGAGGTGTCCTAAGAGAATCTGATATTTAAAGAGTTCTTTTGCATCGGGAGGGAGGATATTATCAAGGGCTAACTTTAAATGAGTGAATTCTCTGCTGTCTGGACTGGTGAAATCTGGAATTGTTGGATGCGGGCCCTTATAGGACGTGTTCAGAGATACAGAATTTTGAAGCTGCCCCATCAAGGAAGGATATTGTAGATTACATTATTACCTTTATTTAACCAGGTAGAAACTCACTGAGATTAAAAATCTCATTCACATGAGTGACCTGGCCAAGATGAGCAGCAATACATTCAGTTACAGACTTACACATCACAAACACAGTTAAAACAATTACATTTCACAAACAAAGTTTAAAAACAGTTACATTTCACAGAGTCATCTTCCAGTTGCCAAATAGCTACTTTGAACTGGTCCATGGAGAGAAGATTTCGCAACTTCAATTTCGATTGGATAAGATTCCAGTCAAACGGTGCTGCATACGCAAAAGATTTCAGTTCTAGCAAAAGGAACTGACAGCGTATAGCAGTTTTGAGAGCGTAAAGAGTATTTCGTAACAGATTTCTGTTAAGTTAAACTGCAAAGGTACAAAGGTAACATCCCCAAGATAGCTTTATAAATAATTATGTACCAGTGAATTTTTCTCCTACTGAACAGAGAGGGCCAGCCCACGCTTTTATACAAGGTACAATGATGCACAGAAGATTTACAATTTAGTATAAACCTTAGGGCACCATGATAAACAGCATCTAAGGTAGAGAGAATGGAGATTGGAGCAAACTGATATACTATGTCACCATAATCAAGTACAGATAAAAAAAAGTAGCAGAAATCAATTTCTTTCACGCATTAAGTGACAAACAAAACTTGTTTCTAAAATAAATTCCAAGCCTAATTTTCAATTTTTTCTTTAGTTGAGTAATATGAGAGCCAAATGATAAAGCATCATCGACAATGATGCCAAGGTATTTGTACTCTTTGACTAATTTAATCATTGAACCTTGTAGTGTCTGAAGAGAAATCAAATTACCTTCGAGTTTCTTTGAACCCGAGAACACCATATATTTAGTTTTATCACTATTCAAAACAAGTTTTAAATTAGAAAGCCGTGACTGAATGACATTAAAAGCTAACTGAAGTTTACACAAAGCTTGCTGCACAGAGGAAGCACTACAGTACAGGACAGTGTCGTCTGCATAAAAATGGAGATTAACATCTTGTATTGCATGATCAAGACTGTTAATATAAATAGTGAATAAAAGGGGCCCCAACACAGATCCTTGGGGAACACCTTTAGCAGTAACTAATGAACCAGATAAACATCTTTCAATTTGGACACATTGAGTTCTTCTACTTAAATAATTTTTAAACCAAGAAATTACGTAACTTGATAAACCAACACTTTTCAATCTATGCAACAGTATGTCATGGTCCACTGTGTCAAAAGCCTTAGATAAATCAATAAAAAGAGAGGCACAGAAATTACCTTTATCAATTGATCCCACTATGTCATTTAAAACTTTCAAAACAGCTGTAGTGGTACTATGATTTTTGTGGAATCCAGATTGATTTATAGACAACACTTTGTTTGTATTCAAATAACAAGTAAGCTGTTCACTAACAAAACGTTCTAAAATCTTAGTTAAAACACAAAGCTTTGAAATTGGTCTGTAGTTATCTAACTGTAGTTATATTGCCCATGCAAAATCACGCTCACGAATAAGAGCAGATAAAGTTTCAGAAAACCAAGGGTTATTTCTACCTTTAACTCGAAATTTTTTAAACGGGGCGTGCTTATGTTCGGGATTGGGCTGTGGTCTTGTCCGGATGCGGAGCGCTAGTAGCTCCCGTAGTAGCATCGATGTCACCAGTATGTGAATTTAAAGGAAGAGAAATACTGTAATCGAGGGGTAACATACTAGATTCATCTTTCATTGTGTTTTGTTGTGTTTCCTCGTGTTTGTTGTTCACGTGAACGCTGTGTAGAGTATTGCACCTCATAGTCTTTAAGGTGTGGTGGGGGCTAAGTTCTGCGTCGTAGGCGCTGACACTCGCAGGAAGGTTGCTCCGACATCCTACTTCTGTGGTAAGCACCTTATGACTGTTTTAGCAGCAAAAGCAGGACCAGCACAATATTAGGCAGGTGGTCATAATGTTATGGCTGATTGGTGAACATATATATATATATGTATAAACAGGAGAAGTTCTAATATGAGAACTCTGTAAGTGGTAGCTGTATAAAGACCGCATATATATATATATATATATATATATATATATATATATATATATATATATATATATATATATATATATATATATATATATATATATATATATATATATGTTCACCAATCAGCCATACCATTATGACCACCTGCCTAATATTGTTTGTATTATTGGTCCTGCTTTTGCTGCTAAAACAGTCATGACCCGTCGAGCATCAACAACATGAACCTCTTCAGCAGTTTGAGCTACGGGAGCTCGTCTGTTGGATCAGACCACACGGACCAGCCTTCGCTCCCCAGGTGCATTAAAGAGCCTCATCCCCCACGACCCTGTCGCCGGTTCACCACTGTTCCTTCCTTGGAGCACCTTTCATGGATACTGACCACTGCATACCAGAACATTCCACAAGAGCTGCAGTTTTGGAGATGCTCTGACCCAGTCGTCTAGACGTCACAAATTGCCGAACTCGTTTAAATCCTTATGCTCGCCCATTTTTTCTGCTTCTAACATCAACTTGACAAAATGTTCACCTGCTGCCTAATAAATAACTCCACCCACGAACAGGTGTATTGATGTATTGATTGACATGTGTATGTATTGATTGATAAGAGCATCAAATGTCATCACTGGTAAGGTCAGTAGTTTTTAAGATAAATGAATAAAAATGAATGTATATCTTCTATATTATAAAACATTTTCCTCATACTGTCTTGATACCTTCTGGATACTTCCATAGCATGACCTTCTAATCAGCGATGGTGCTCTAATAGTTTTAATGTAACAGTTAGAAATCTGCCACCAAACCTTACCCGTTTTTCTTCTCTCTCTCTCTGTTCAGTCAGAGCTACCATCTCCAAGCATCCCGGGACGTCCACCCCAGCATCACACTGGACCCGTCACCCAATTACAACTCGCCCAAATTCCGCTCCAGGAACCAGAGCTACATGAGGGCAGTTAGCACGCTGAGCCAAGCCAGCTGTGTCAGCCAAGTGAGCCAGGTGAGTCTTCACTTCTCCAGCCACATCACCTGGAAATTAATCCTGAAGATCATTGAAAAAAAATAACAGGGTCCACCAGAATTTGAGAAAAAGGTCTTATCATGCCACTGGTGTAATAAAAGTTATTTTTAAAACTCACCCGTCGGATTTTTCCTCAGGTTTTAACATGTAACCATCGAGCAGAAGCCCTGATAACGTACTTTATTGTTAGAACTAGAGTTTTTAGCACTTTCTCCAGCAGAAAAAAGTCTCAGTAAAGTCAACCAGACTGCTGCGTTTATGTTCTGACGTATCTGTTTTGAAAATCTCAAGCCCACCCTCCAAATGGATGGCCTGCATTGTGTGTCTTGGAGATAAGGTTTTTCTCGCTCTGTATGATTCCACGTTCGCCACCTCGGCATGTTGTCAAACACTTTGGTGCGGAAACACAATGAAGATCTGAGATCTTGCCGAATGGCAAATAATTTAGTAATTTGGTGCAATATGGGGGGGTTTCTAATTAGATCAACTCTTTATGAATGGAAAAAGAAATGTCATGATTCTAGCAGACTTTACAGATCAGTATCAATTCAGCAGTGAAAGTTAATACCGTGGAGTGACATCATCTTTCTCTCCAATACACTGTGAAGCTTAATTACAGTGTTACGTCACACTTTCAAAAAAATAGGTAAACCAGAATTTCTTATGGTGCTGGACTCGCATTTTATCCAGGACGTATTCCTGCCTCATTCCTGAGATGAGCTTCAGTTGTATTGTAACCCTGATCAGGATGAAGGTCTTGCTGAAATAGGATGGACTTCCATTATTGCTGATTTAGAAGTGAGGAGGGTGGAAGCTTAGTGGTTCCCAATGGACTTTGGACCCTGGGGTTGTGCGTTCAAATCCCAACCATGCCAACCTGCCATTGCTGGGCCCTTGAGCAAGACTTAACCTTTCTTAATTGTATAAATGAGATAAGTGTAGGTCGCTCTGGATAAATGTGCCGTAAATGAGTATGTTTAGTATAAAGCGTTTGGGATTGTGGAGCTGCATGCGGTTCTTCTCCCCCTCACTACAGCGACTACCTGCAGCCTTGACAAAATGGCATATAAATAAAAAATATATTAATATTTTTTGTTACACAGTAAACAATGTTTCAAAGGGAACAATCTTTATCTTGGCATTTGAGGTATCAGATAAAACACTGAAAATAAAGTTTTAATATTTTGTCGATCAACAAATACGTCACTTACTGCCTACTGCCTACAACCCGCGAGTCGCTGATATTGAGGTCCAGACCCCTAACTATAGATAAACCTACAAACAGAAATATCTTTCAAGAGTTTGAGATGAACGGAATGAACGATTTCAAAACAGCAGCCGAAGCTCAGCAGAGCAAATTTTCAACATTATACAGTGTATAAAGTCTCCAAACTCAACATGTGCAACTCAAGAGATAATAAAGCGTAGAAATTCGTTCACTGCGGGGAGAATATACGAAAGGATCGTTCATTAAAATATCAGAGCGCCTTTTCCTCGATGCCGCTCTCCCATTTCCAGGCGACGCTCCCAAGTCTTTCCGAAAGTATAAACTGCTAACATCCAAATACAGCAGAAATCACAATAGTGCCACATAGTGGTGCATCTACCTTACATTTGCATGAAACAACAAATTGTGTTCGATTCATTTGAACATCAAATAGGTTTTTAGCAGCTCCAGGCAAATGTTATTTGGTGGGGGAGGGGCCAAAAAATGTTAAGTTTAGTCAATTGAACGATTGAACAATCATGGTGTTTTTGGTGTGTTTTTATTTTTTTTATGAAGAACAAATCTTTGGAAAAGAATGTAAGAAAATTAGGAGAATGTGTAAAAGTTAAAGAGTATAATTTTTTTAAATAGAAATTATTACGATAGATAGATAGATAGATAGATAGATAGATAGATAGATAGATAGATAGATAGATAGATAGATAGATAGATAGATAGATAGATAGATAGATAGATAGAAGAACTGTAAATGATCACATGAATACATGGGGGAAAATACAGGTAGTTATATAATATATATAAATATGACTCACAGCCTTTACTTTAGTAAAGTCTTTTCAAGAAAAAAAAAAAAACATATCAGAGTTTATCATCTACCAGAAGTCACAACTGTGCAAATTGACAAGTGCGGATAAATATGCAAATATATGCAAAGTATGTAATATATAAGCGGATAAATGTACAGCAAATAATTATAAAGGCTCTGGTGGTGAAAAATGTGTATGAGCTGTTAAGAACAGAAGTCTGCTTGATTCCCTTTCATTGCCTTCTGGTTGGTTTCAGGTGAGCGAGGCTGAAATGAACGGCCAGTTCGAGTCGGTGTGCGAGTCGGTGTTCAGCGAGGTGGAGTCGCAGGCCATGGAGGCGCTGGATTTGCCTGGCTGCTTCCGCACACGCAGCCACAGCTACCTGCGTGCCATCCAGGCCGGCTACTCGCAGGACGACGAGTGTGTGCCTTCCATGAGCTCGTCCACCGTCACCTCGACCATCAGGTCCACGGCTGGTGAGTCGCTCAGCAGCGTGTCCGACTCGGAGAATCCCACTGATCACAATACAAACACTTTAATGGAATGTTTATACCACAGCACTGTTCTGCCTTCTGATTGGTCCAAAGGTTTAGAAGATATTTCTATAGCAGCAGCTCTGACTCGTTCAGCTGCAATTCGAAAAGTGTTGCGTTTTGGACCAGAGGGTCTTGAGGTCAAATCTCAGCACCACCCTTGAGCAAGGCCCTTAACCCACACATGCCATGTCATGAAATTTGTTTGGAAGACACCATTACGGTTACATTTATATTAGCGACTTACATTCTTCATCTATCTAATTATACAGCTGAGGTTTAAGGGCCTTACTCAAGGGCCCATTAGTGGTAGCTTGGTAGTGCTGAGATTTGAACCCATGACCTTCTGATCATAAGTCCAACATCTTTTCCATAAATAATTTTGTCATAACCGTATATGTCATCGTTCGCAAGATTTCCATAAACTGAGGTACGTTAACATTAATAAAATGGTGTCATGTGGACATATGAAAAGTGTGGTTAATAAACAAATAATTATAATAATAATTGGCAAAACTGCTGTGGTATAAAAGGAACAAAAAACATTATGGAGAAATAATTAGCTTTAGGGAGGTGACAATAACTCCTGCTCAACTCATCATCCTGTCGCTGATTATTTTTCCATAATAGTAATAGCACAACAAAAAGTATTTTACTCGTAACATAACCAAGACATACATGCATCTTAAACCCCATCCTGAAAGCTCTGGGTGAGCATGTGGTGGTCTTCTTCGCATGTTCTTGCTGTATTTATTTCATTCATTTTTTTAAAGAAATAATAGTCATATTAGAGCAGATGTCTGAAAAAACATGATCAGCTTCATTGTGTATTTATAGTCAAATAAAGCTCAGTAATTATCACAAAAACAATCCAGAACCCAGGAAACCTGTGGTGGACATGTATGGTTAAGCACAATGGAGAAAAAAAGTCTAAACCCTTCTCCTGATTGACTTTATTTTTTAATGTGCATTTGTTATGTAAGTTTTTTACCAATCTGGCTGACAGTTTTGTCTAGACGGATCAATTAGAAAAGAAAGAAGATTTTACTTGTCACATGTACGTTACAGCACAGCAAAATTCTTTCTTCATGTATACCAGAGCGCAGGCTTAGCCATGATACAGTAAGGAAAGGGATCAGGGCTTTGCTGAATGGCCCAACACTCGCAGCTTCTAAACTTTAACCATTAATCCAGAGCCTTGAGCACTATCCAATTCAATTCATTTCATTTTTATTTGTATAGCGCTTTTAACAATGAACATTGTCTCAAAGCAGCTTTACGCAAAAAGCTGCCAATTCCCAAGCATTCACAGAAAACTGATTAACTTTGTTCAGTGGATAAGATGGATTTCTGATTAGAATGTCATGAGTTTTAAATAAGTCCAGCACCACCAAGATGCCACTGCTGGGTCCTTGAACAAGGCCCTTAACCCTCACAGCTGAATAATTGAGATAACTGTAATGCCATAAATGTAAATGTGAAAGTACTAATCCCCTGTTTCAAAATGAGTCTAGAAAAAGTCAAATTATTTTTTAGAACAATGCTGACATTCTTCGTATTATGATTTATTACGACTTTAATGGTCCTATTATCATTTTTGCACAGAATTCTTTTGCCTAATCAACTCAGTTTATGTGAAAAGACTCACCGAACTATTAATAGAATGATATCATCGAGTCAAACACTGATTGATACCGAATAAAATTATAATGAGCCCAAAAAAAGGACTACTATTGCGAGTCAGGGGTTTCTTCATCATTTATTCCTCTCTAAATGTTCTGCTTGCTGTTGAATTGATGCTGAACTGTACGCTGGTGAAAAAGTAGATATCGTTGTAGAGTAGATAAGTTTTAAAACTGAACTTTCTTTTCGGCTTCTCCCGTTAGGGGTCGCCACAGCGGATCCTCCGCACGTTTGATTTGGCACATGTTTTACGCTGGATGCCCTTCCTAACGCAACCCTCCCCAATTTATCCGGGCTTGGGACCGGCACTAAGAGTGGCTGGGGATGGTTCCCTGACCGGGAATCGAACCCGGGTCGCAGCGGTGGGAGCGCTGCATCTTAACCACTAGACCACCAGGGGACAGAGTAGATAAGTTTTGATCCTCATAAATTGAAAGGAACGTCTGATTCCGCAAAATGTAGTTGAGGAAAAAGATATTTGACTTTGAAATGTAGTGAAGTTAAAGAAAAAGTCTCTGGAAATAGAAATACTTTAGTAAAGTACAGAGACATGAAAAAGCGACTCATGTTCACCACTGCATCTAATGTTCTTTAAGTTTTCACTCCCAAGTAGAGAGGAACAGCAGGGTTTATCTGTAACGTAGTGTAGTCAAAATGCACACAATCTGATTAAAGTACACACATTTGACAAATGTAATTAAGTAAAAGTCCTGACCATCTGCTTTACATTAATACTTGCTATGTAATTAAAGTACACTGCAACTCCATAGCTGAGTAGGTTAAGGCTCTGGGTTACTGATCGGAGGGTTGAGGGTTAAAGCCATGGAATCGCCAAGCTGCCACTGTTGGGCCCTTGAGCAAGGCCCTTAACTCTTGCTCTAGGGGTGCTGTATCATGGCTGACCCTGTGCTCTGACCCCAGCTTCCTAACACCATTGGGATATTCAAAGAAAGAATTTCACTCTGCTGTACATAAGACAAGTAAAAAGAAAAATCATGAGCCATTTGAGGGCACAACATAAGAAATGGATCATTATCTTAGCAACATCAGATTCAAGGCAGCCATATGATTTGTCCCCCCCCTATGGTCTTCACTGTTGGATCTCATGTATCTGTTAGGACCCAATGGTGCTTGTTTGTATCCTACAAATATCGGTATGTAATTGATGTAGTGGCGCATGCATGTAATGTGTACTGTGTTTGGCATGGCATGTATGCATGTGATCTGCTTATAAGCAAAATGACTGTTCTGTCTGACAAAGAAACCAATCAAACAAAGAAAAGCAGGTAAGTTCTGGTGTGCCTTAGAGAGTTAGGCAATGAACCCTATTGAATTCAGACTCACAGGGAATAAACAAAGAGAAAAGGCTGAAAAGTGAACCATCCAATTACCATGTCCTTGCCCAATCAGTGTCCTTGTATGATTCCACTGTGTACCTTCTTCTAAAGATTTCGAATTCTCTGCTTCGCCCCGATTTTCTTGGCTCGCTCGCGGAGCAGGCAGGGAGGGGTTAAGAAGCGATGAGCTGCAATATGATGCGATCTAGAAATGCTGCCCGGTTCAATGCTTCTCAATCGGTTGGCCTTCGTATTTTGACGTTCTCCCGGATTCTGTAGTTTGCTTCCATTCCCTTGATCTCCTCTTTTTTTCTTACAATTTGTTTTTTACTATGATGTGCAGGTGTTTCCATTTCAGTGTTGAGTTCTCTCTCCTACAGGGCCTGTGGCTGATACAGCTCTTGAATGCCTTGAGTTTTTTCAGAGATTCTTGAGATTGTTCAGAACGATGAACGGTGTAAGCAGTTGCAAACGATTTTTTTTGGGGGGGAGGGAGGTTGACTGAGCGTCACACGGATAAAGACGGCTTCTGTTTTTTTTTTGGCCGTTTAGGAAACAGGGCTAGGGACAGCTGGAAAGACTTTGAGTATGTTTACACTGCCTTCTCACTGAAATATATTTCAAATTTCTTGCTAACTGAATTATATTCGATTTTCTCTAAAACAAAACTTGACTGTGTGTCAAGAGAACCCTCCATGGTTCCACTTGGTTATTCCTGGTCAAATTTGTAAGGGGTCTGTGTGGGCCTTTCATATTCAATAGGGTTCATACCTGCTCTGCTGAGACACACAGAGAGATTAGGTTGAAAACTTTGCTCGCATTTTTGTCTCCTTTCAATGCACAAAACATAGGGCTTCTGCTAGTAGGAAGAGGGATGAGGGATTTGATTATGCTCACTGAGATGGGGCTGTTATTATTCTTGCCAGGTTCTCCCCGGAGGTAGAACTCTCCGTTTTGTGGTTTGAGACACAAAAAAAGTACATGCAAATTGATGTTTGAGTGAGAAGGCAGAGTAACAGCATGAAACAAACCCACAATAATGTGAGTAAAAATAAGCCCCATTGCCTATAATAACTCAACATTAGCATCTGCCATCAGCCGGCGCTGAAGTAATAGCAATCCAAAAAAAATGCCATTTTGCATTTTGCACACCGAATGAAATCGACTCAGAATGCATTATTTGACAGTGTTCCTACAACAAAATAAGGTATCCAATGTCCTGTTGATTATTGCTGCAAATGTACATTATTATAATGATATTATTTCGTACAATTCGTATGCGAGCAAACTGTGGCGAGAAACCTTTGTTTTCACACAAAGGAAGCCCCAGGTAATCTTGTGTCATTTGACTCACATGTGTTTGTTTCAGGCTTTGTACTGATGTAAGCATCACAGTGTTTCTAGCTTTCCCGACCTGTAGGAACGTTATATACTTTCCTGCTTGTTTATGTTTGTCTTCCAGAGGGGAATGAAGTGCTCGAGGGCACTGATTTACTTAATGAGGACAATTTTTTCAACAAGGAGGCAGACATGACTTCCATGGCCATGAGGGATCTATGCCATCCTAGGAGAGAAAGCGAATCCCGAAGCCTGTACAGTAATCTTTCTTCTACCACAGTTCCTTCACTGTCCCCGCACAAGACTAGCATCCCTGTTAGACCGCGGCCTGTTCCGTCAAGCGTGCAGGAGACAGCCGACCTTGCTCTTGCGATCAGCCAGCAGTGGAGGGAGGATGTTTCAGCCATGCGAAAGGAACTTGCCGAGCTCAGACACGATTTGTGCACCGAGCTGCGAGCCTTCAACAGCAACTTCTCCACTTTCGCACAACATTACAATACATGGTCGCCAAGCTGGGCGAAGGGAACTCAACATGGTTCTGATCACGTATCCGTCAGTACCCAGGCTGGGAGCAGAACATTGTTGCGACAGAACACAGCAGATGCTGCAGTGAATTGCCCTTCACCTATCGATCCAAATGTTTTATCCATGCATTCCCCAGATCCAGAGCCTTCGGATAAAAATATCCTGCATGTCTCAACTTCTAGACCATTATTCCAAACAGACCCAAATTCTCAGTTGGTCGAACTTGATGATCCAACCTATGCCAACCTGACTCCTCCAGAACCTGTGGACCTGTCTTTGCTAAGCTGGTCTGAACTGGATCCCGATCCAATGACCCCTCCTGATCCTCCAGAAACAGAACTACCTTTAGAACATATGTATTTTTCAAAATCTGAACGAGTGGAATCAAGTGTACTAGAGTTTTCAAACGTAGAACCTGTCAACCTGGCAAACTTACACTGGCTAAAATTGGATCCAGACAATACTAGTCCACCAGATCGATCATCACGTCAGAAGTCTCTTGATCCATCCATACCATATCCCTTTATTCAAGAGCATTTCACAGAAGATGAACCATGTCCACTATCTCCAGATATTCATGTAACAACTGAGAAGCAGCAGCATCATCCAACTCAAGCTTCTGTAAGCCCAATCGAGTTGATAGAGCCAATAGAAGAAAGCTCAGATTACAACATAGAAGACTATACAGTTGTGGAACCTGGTGACTGTCTTGTGTTAAGTCCGTTGACACCAGAATCAATGTATCTTAATGATTTGAAATGGCCAAGTATAGAATCCTTGGACGCTGGGTTGCCTAGTCCAGGGTTAGCAGATCTTCCAGACCCTCCATCCCCAGAAGCAGCTTATTATGATGAGCCTGCTGACAATGCAACTGAAGATCCACCATTTCCAGAAATATTAGACACCATCTACTTACAGCCAGCAACTCCAGAACCAGTTATTGTAGATGTATCAAACCCAGAACCGATGTCTCCAGCAATTCAGACTTTAGCAGCATTTGAACCAGAGGCTCAACCTGTAGTTTTGTGGTCAAAGAGAGAAACTATAGAATTGAGTCAGTCAGACTCCCCTTGTAAGGAACTTCTAAATATAAGATCTATGAGCTGGTCAGAAATGGATCCTGAAATTATTAGCCCGTCAGAACCAACCTACACGGAATCAAGTGTTGCCTACTTGACTCAGCTGTCCCCTCTTGAGAGTGCATCAGTGATACTTCCTGAAGACTTTTCTCAACAACTGGAAAACCAATACCCCGACGAGTCAGATGAACAAGTTGCAGAGTACCCACTTAAACGAGATGCCCTTGACTCTGCTACAGTTGACCTCCTAGAGTCAGATACAATCTTTTCAGCCATCTTGTGTTCAGTGGAACCGGATGATCATGAATTTGAGACACTGACTATGGAAGAGGCACTGGAAATAGTGGATCCAGGTAACAGTTCCCCTGCAACTATAGACCCAGCAACTGTGCACCCATTTAACTTGTCCCTTCTAGAACTTCAGGCTGCCTTAGACGTATCTAAGAGAGAAACGACCGATAACGGATCGCCGAGAGGTACCGTGGCCAGCAGCCCTTCTCCTTCTTGCAGAGATTTCCTTTGGATTAGATGGCAGCGAAGGTTACGGGGAAGAATTCCCATGTCCAGGAGTGCCAGTATGGAGATCTACCACAAGAAATATTCCAACAACTCAGAGATGTCTTATATGTCTCTGTCAATTTAAGTAACTCGAAGCCACACATGGTGTATCGGCAAATTTGTACAAATCAGAGGCGTGTGGGGTAATGATGCAAAATGTTTACACAGTTTGTCTGTTTTTTTTATTATTATTTGTGAAAGAGCAAGTGGGTGATGGAAGTCAGGATAGAGTGAGTTAGCCAAGAAGCCATAAGGGAGGTTTTAGGCTAAGAGAACCTTTATTTCGAGCTGATGAGCCCCAACGAAACGTAGCTAAGAGCGGCTTGATGCTTGCACCCACATTACATTAGTGTCCCTCAGACACTCAGCACTTATTTAACACTGAGCAGCAATGACTCATGAACCAAAGTCTCAAAAACACGAAAAAATGCTTCTCTACATCACTTTACAGTCTGCTTGGTTTAGCAGTTCCTTCCAAAAAAACGTGTATTTTGGTAGATACTGTGATTGCATTGGCTGTGGACAGGAAGTTCTCAATGAGAGTGTCTTTGAGAGCATCTATCTTTGATAACCTAAGACTATTAAAGAATTTTTTTTTGCTGATAAAACATTGACTCATGCTGCAGAAATGGAATGTAAAAGAAAAAAAACGCCTCTCGTCCAATGCGTAAAAAAAAAAAAGGATGAGTACTGAACATTAACCAAAGACTGCTCAAGGGATTTCTTTGATATACTTTACCGTCCTTTCGATCATCCTTTTCCTCTGAATGTGGATTAAATGGTGGTTACGTCGAGACTCACCGGAAATCAGAATGATTTGAAAAAAAAAAAAAGATTAGGTAATGTAATAAAATGACGTTCCAGGTAAATTCAATTGCAAGTTTTTAAAGCCAAAGCCTTGCTGTAAACCAGGCAGGTGGGTTTAGTACTGTGAAACTCTTGAAGATGCACTGGATCGACCAGCCGCAGTTTGCACAGTTATAAACATGACGTTTCAAATGCATTCTATACATTATTGTTCCATACAGACATATATACAATCAAAACGTATATACTGTACATAGATGGGATGAATAATACTGAAACGCTGGTTGCGCCGTAGATGATAATTTTTTTATATACATATTCCTTAATTTATTGTGAATATAAAGTTGAATGTATACTGTGTTTTTTTTCCTGCAATGATTCAAATAATATATGACTGTCATTAGTTATGCAAAAAGGAAACATTAAGTTTTATAGCTTAATAAAGGGCCACCAATTGGGAATGTAAAAATTAAGCCATAGACGCCATGTCCGAGGGGTAACGAGCTAGAATGGGAAAAAAACACACTCGTGATTACCATAAATTACATGAAAAGTTGATAATGTTGCTTGTGGTAGAATTAAATCAAAGTCCTTCTTTCTGTTAGTAAAGGTATAAGGATCAGATGATTTGGTTTGATGCATTGATCAAAAAGTTGACAAATTAAAACATATTGCTGATTAAAATTGATTAAATATCATTTGCACTGATTAGCAAATGAACAGTGGGTATATCCCAGTTTCTGATCTGATGATGCTAAACCACAGCATCTCATATCCTACAATCCATGGACAACAGTTTGTAGACACCTGAGCATAAAATCACATTCCACATTTATTCCCCATTTGCTCTATAAGCTCCACTTTTCTGGGAAGATGTTCCACTAGTTTTTTTGGAGATTTGTGGAGATTCATTTAGCCACAAGAGTGTTAGTAAAGTCATGTAGGTGACGTGATGAGGCCTGGGGTTCAGTCCGAGTTTCTATTTATTCCAAAAGGTGTTCAATAGGGTTTGGAGCTCTATAGCAGGAGATCTTCCACTCCAACCCATGGAAAGGAAATGTTCATGGATTGCTCATGTTGGAACAGGATGCAAATAGAGTTTTTGTTAGTTAGCCAGCCACCTAACTGACAATGGAAGTTTTGTATTTTTGCACTGAGATAGAGAAAGAGATACTAAAAAACTAGAATTTTTTTGTATATTTTTTGTCCCATAAAAAAAAGAAAAAATAATTTGTTCTTGAAAGAGTCAGGGAAAAAAATAGTTTAGATTTAATTGGTGTTATTAAAATGATATCAATTAAAACTGCAGTTTGAATGTTTTCATACATACTTGAAGTAATTAGTAAGTAAGTAAGTAAATAAATAATAATAATGGATTAATCATAAATATGCAGAATAGGATGTGGACTCAACCCCAGTTCTGATATCTCCAATGTGGACTCGACCCCAGTTCTGATATCTCCAATGTGGACTCGACCCCAGTTCTGATATCTCCAATGTGGACTCGACCCCTAGTTCTGATATCTCCAATGTGGACTCGACCCCAATCCTGGTATCACCTCCCCTTTTTTAAAACCCCTTAATGTTTCCCCTTTGCTGTGACTCCTAAGTTTTCTGGCAAGTAATAAAAAAGTGGGTTGAACGCACACATTTGAACTGAACCCACCGGTGCTCTGAAGTACAGTCAAAACACTGTACAGTAGCATTGAAAAAAAAGAAAAAGAGTAAAAAAAAGATTATTGCTTGCTCATTGCTCCATAACACCATAGTGAATATGATCATGTTTCCTGACATGGCAGGAAGTATCACGCCGAGCTGTACGGGTAATTTATCGCATATAAGTGTAGAAAGTGTATATTTTTTTAAATAACCGAAAGACTATTTGGTTGTAGATGCATATCCGGATGTTATACCGTATTTTCCAGACCATAAGACACTTAGGAAGTATGAGTTATTGTGAGAAACTTTAGCACTTGGGTTTCATGCAATTCCAGCTGTCAGAAATACTTCATTGAAGGTTTCTAAGTAGCACAAAGGATAATAGCTGAGTCAATATACTTATATTACAGTACATAAATAAGCAGAATTGAGCTTGAGGGTTTTTATTTTTTAAGACTGGGTCTCACTTAAAAACCCAAAAGTAACATTTTTGCAGTATACACATTGGAACTTTCAACTTTCCAACCTGTAACTCCAAAACCAGCAATCACCGCTTAGCACTGACCGATAAATCAGCTGATCTACAAAGAAAAGAAGGTCTTCTGGATTTCTGGAGTTCTACCAGTAGATCTTTTGTAGACTAGTTTAAATAAAGGATTCCCACTAGGACCTACATCTACCCCAGTACGTACAACAATTGCCTGGATGCTACCCAATTCCTAGCCACAGATAGATCGAAGTTGTGAAATGCCATAGACAAACTGGTCGTGCCAATTGCAAACTGTGAATGGAATATTCAATGTTAGCATGATCCTAGCTTCCCACCATCTTACACTGGTTTGATGTCTACAGAAGATCCAGTTTAAGAGACAGACATACACGAGGCTCAATGTTTTACATTCTTTATTGGCCAGATTTTCTTCAATTTTTTTTCCATTTGATCACCTGCCAATTTCCACCCAGCTGCTAGCTGTCTTGTATGAGAGATGGTGAAGGCTAACACATGCCTCCGCCAGCTCATTGACTGAAGCCAGCCTGCCAAACAGATTTTTTCCCAGATACAAATGTTTCGGGATCTCCTAACCGGAGAGAAAATAGATTGTTAATTTTACAAAAAAGGAAACATTTCCTAAGACATAAGAAAATTGATTAATTAATTACGTAGAACAACGTACGTAGAATGCAAACAAGTTTAGCTTATCTGAGCTTTAGGATATCAGTAACATTATTTCCTAATGTTATATAACTCTTTATATAACATATATAAAAACACTATATGGCAAATATTTGTGGACACCTGACCAGAAGATCGGTATGTGCTTTGTGGACATCCCATTCCAGATATAGTCCCCATTTGCTCGTAATATAACCTCCATTCCTCTGGGAAGGTGTTACACTAAATTTTGTGCAGATTTGCAGAGATTCATTCAGCCACAAGGGTGTTAGGACACGCCATGTGTTTTCCTTCCACCCACACTGAGGCGCCGTTTTCAGTCAACACTTTTGGGTAAATTTAAAAACGCAGTTTTCACGTCGCAGTGTGAACTTTCGAAAACTACTACACGTTTTTAGTTGTTGACATGACAAAGAGCTGGAAAGTAAATAAACAGCACTAGGAATTTTCCTCATAAGCAGTACTGTTACTGCAGTACTGTTACTTCTACAGTACTGTTACTGTAAAGTATTTTCCTCATAAGCAGTATTTTCCTCATAAGCAGTACTGTTTTTTTAATGCTAAAAAAAGCATTTTTAGAATTTTCAGTGTGGACGAGGAGGTTTTGTGAAAGCATAAGGTGGACGCGGAGCGTTTTTTTTTTATTTATCTGGATTAGTAGAGATGTTGACTAAGGTTCCCTGGTGGTCTAATGGTTAGGATGCGGCGCTCTCACCGCTGTGGCCCGGGTTCGATCCCCGGTCAGGGAACCAACCCCAGCCATGAGGGTTGCACAAGAATTAGTGCCGGTCCCAAACCCGGATAAATGGGGATGGTTGCGTTAGGAAGGGCGTCCAGTGTAAAAACATGTGCCAAATCAAACATGCGGATGATCCGCTGTGGCGCCCCCTAATAGGAGAAGCCGAAAGAAATTTTAGTAGAGATGTTGACTAAGTAAGGTACCGGTGAGGTGAGGTGAGGAGGCCTGGGGTGCAGTCAGTGTTCACAATCCTCATGTTCAATAGGGTTTAGAGCTCTATAGCAGGAAGATCTTCCACTCCAACCCATGTAAATCATATCTTCATGGAGCTGGCTTTGTGCCCAGGGGCATCTCCTGGTTAACATGAAGGAAATATTTCATGGTACAACCTTCAAAGACGTCCTACACGATTGTATGCCTCCGACTTTGTGGTAACAGTTTGAAGAAGAACCATATGTGGCTGGAAAAATCAGGTGTCCCAATTCTTCGGTTGTTGAAGTGTGTAGATCAAGTCTTACATTTGAATTCATGCTTTTGATGCAACGCAAATAGCTGTGCTTTCTAACTGGGCAACGTAAACCCTGATGGACTCCTTGTAACAATTTTTTTTACTTGAATTAAGCCAAAAGATTTAGCCAGCTAGCATGTAGCCACAGATTTGTGTGTACGGGCAAATTAACGTTGAATATCACTGTTCTGTTTACGCTAATACTTATTATATATGACGTGTTCAAATCGCAGTTTGAATTGCAGAAAATCTGAACACATGATCCCATTCCAAATGTAGCAACACCACCATACCTTCTGGAGTAGCATGTGTCCTGTCCAAATATTTAAAAAAGTCTGGGTTAGTGCAAAATTTACAGATACATACCACTTGGTAGAGACCCGAAAAAAGTGTCTTATCGTCTGCAGAGTGAGGTATAGCGTGCCTTCAGGCTTGCCGTTAGACATTTCTCCGATGCTAAAACTCGTGAATGGTGTCATTTCATTCTATTTACGAATTCATTTTTCTCAATGCTGTCCAATCACTGTGAAATTTGGAATGATTTCATCATCAGCACCAGAGTTTTGATTTTCAATTTTTTTTCGGTGTGTGTGTGTGTGTGTGTGTGTGTGTGTGTGTGTGTGTGTGTGTGTGTGTGAGTGCGGTCCGTATAATCAGCCTCTCCAAATTTCTTCTCTGTAAATGCATCTCTAACGAGTCGGACGCTCCGAATCGTTTCTCATATATTTATTTGGATGGTCATTGCTAGCACTTTTCGTTCCTTTCCTCAGATTCTTCGAGCTCATTCTCAATGTATTGCAAATTATCTGAATGCTACGAATCTAAAGTGCGTATATAAATAATAATAATAAAAAAAGTATCTTCCGTTTGTGTTTTGCCAAGACTTGTGGCTTTGTGGCGTGTGAAATGATTATCGATGGAATTTTATTTCCCTCAGGAAAAATGAGCGGGGTGTCAATGCTAATTCATGCATTTGTAGTTATTGACAGTAGTATTTTCATGCTAAACATAGCCAAAAAAAACCAAAACACTTCAATTTAGGTTCCTATACATTTCTGAATTGATTTTTTTCGAGTATGTTTATCATAAAAGGCGCTATTCCTTGTATGGGCACTTCTCCCGGAAGAGCGAAAGAGCGAGAGCCCACCCAACACTGCACAAGACTCACTCGAGAAGAAAGTTTTTAAAGAAGTGTTTTTGGATGTGAGGGAAGAAGAACCTCGTTCAGTATTTACCATATACGTGGTGGTATCAAAAACCTTTGAGACAACCTCTGTTTCCGAGGACGTATTTTATTTATCTACGTTCCCACACCTTCAAAATAGTGCACAGCAATACAGCGCTCCCAGTGTTCCTGCCACATCTGGAAAGTGTCCTGAAAGCCTTCTTTTCGGAGTAGCTTTGAGGAGGAGCTCGGTGATAGGGTGCGCACGTATGCATCAAAGTAGCACTAGTCGCACAACTCACAATGTACACAGGACGATGTCTTTTGGCACACTGACTTATAAAGATCGGTTCTCCCTGTGACTCTGCGTGCAGCCTTGTGCTGCCATCTGTTGGAGTGCTAGTCTCGAAATTTTTTTATACCACTTTATAGACAGGTCCTGCTGTAGGTCAGAATCGAGATCGGGATATGTACAGCTGGGCCTGATTGTTAGCGTAGTTCATTTCCGACTATAAAGCTTAGCATGTCTGCAACATTTTAGCTCCGCCCACACCATAAGCTTGGCTTTTTTGGAAAGAAGAGTAACGCTGGATCTTTCTTTTACAAATCTGATCAGAGATATAAAGGATGCAATACTACTTTATAGGTACTCAATATTAACATGAGATTGGCTGAAACTGTGTGTTATGATCCCCTTTAAAGTTAATGTGTCCATTGTTTTTATTGATTGGTTACGGCTCCCCGTCGAGAGTAGAACTTAATTCTCTCACGCACTTTTGGAAAAGTAAAGCAAAGCTCTCTCAAAGCTGTTTTCAAATTTTAGACCCACATGAGGCGTCATCTTTTGACCTTACAAAAAACTCGCTCTCATAACTCGCTAACAAGGAGCAAAGGAATTTCATCTTAAATCAGATAAAAAGTTTGGTGTCTCAGAGAACACGACTGCAGCAGATGATCGCTCAGGGATGAACTTACCAAGACCTCTACTTCTTCTTCTTTCGGCTGCTCCCATTAGCGGGCGCTACAGCGGATCATCCTTCTCCATACTACTCTGTCTTCTACATCTGCTTCTTTCAAACCAACTACCTGCATGTCTTCCCTCACCACATCCATAAACCTCTTTCTTGGCCTTCCTCTTTTCCTCCTTTCTGGTGGCTCTATAAAAGCAGCAGACATACAGGACCTACAGGACGAATCCCACTTTCCCAGGTCAAGTTTGTGAACATTTGTTGCTTTGTTATGAAGTTATTGACAGGATTAAAAAGTATTCCCAAAAAGTCTGAAAATCAAAAAAGCTCCTTGTCTCCAATTCAGGTTTTAACATCAGGTTCCTTTCTGTGTTTTTTAAACTGTTGAACCAAAAATTCTACAGCTGGCAAAAAATTCCTGATGATTTCAGACCAACCTTCTGTTCCTTAAAGTCCAGGGTGACCATTATGAATTTTTATCAAGAATCTGAGACTTAAGCCAAAAGCCAAAGCCATAAATACACTATTTGGACAAAAGTATGTGGACACCTGACTATAAGATGCTGTTTGCTGTTTTGATAACCTTCACTCTTTTGGGTAGATGTTCCATCAGATTTTGTGGAGCTTTTGTGGAGATCCATTTAGTTACAAGAGTGTTAGTAAAGTTAGCTGCTGATGTAGGTGAGTTGAGGCTCCTGGGAGCAATGTCATGCTGGAGCAGCAATTGTTTGCCTCCAGGTTTGTGGTAACAGTTTGGAGAAGAACCACATATGGATGGAAAGTCAGGTGTCCCACTACTTATGGCCAGATTTGGCACCATCACATTTCAAGTCACATGACAGTCCTGTTGTCATCGTCTCCCCTCTGTCTTCTCACACCCTTATCACAAGACAGACTGTGAGGCCTTAAGAATAGATACAGCAGAATTTGTTTTCAGTGTACTGGTTAATGGGAATCATACTTCCATTTCATCATGTTCCTGAGAACCTGCCACACCCATGGTCTCCTGAATGCAGCCAAGATTGATAGAGCAGGGGGAGATCTCCAAGATTTATCTCTCTTCTGGATGGTCACTTTTCAGCACTTTCCACTTTTGGTTTATTCACAAAATGTCTGGTGCTGGCTTTGCTCTGTACAACAGTGGATAAGCATGAGGTGTGTCCTTTGCTCGCAGGGATCCAGTTTCGCCTTCCATCATTGGGCAGCGTGGACCGACCCTCACAGCAGCCGCCAGGTAAATCTACACCCACCTTTATCACATTAATATTACCTGCAACCAGCAGCATTTCAGATGTGGAACTTACATGTGGCATGCAGTTCAGTATACCGATTTAATGCTCGTGAATTAAATGACAAAGTCTTGAGTTATTGTTTTTATGAAGGGTGATGGACACGACTGTAGCTACCGAGCAAACCTGAGGTGATACCAACGTTAGAAGTGTTACACTCCTGACTCTATTACACAACTGACTCTATTACACTCCTGTTACACAACTGAGAGTCAGACTGTGCTCAGTAGAGTGTTCAGGTAAGTGTTCAGGAACACAAGTATTTTGTCTTCGCACAGGCAGTGAAGCTCGTGCTCTCCAGTCTCGTACACTGCAATTACGTCCTGTACTCTATACATATACAGCAACAAGAGATTAAAAAATCCGACTATAGACATCATATTTCCCAAGAGATTATAATGCTGACTGCTGAAACATTCAGTTTTTTTCTTAAAAAAATCTGTAAGCATCAGAAAGTTTACACCCAGCAATGTTTAAAGTTAAAATAAATAAATCCTGAAGCCTTCAGCGGGTCTTTTGCAAACTACTTCATTATTTGAGAAAAGGACAAACGTTTTAGTCGTGTTCAGAAAAGCCCGCTGCGTCACCGAGGCGTCTCGGAGGTGAATCGGGATTAATGGGATTGCCGGCGTTACCTTACTCTCTAACCCGAGCTCATTACGATAAAACCGGCGTTGCTTTCTTTTCCAGCCAATGCGGACATGCTGGGTTAGCGTTAATAACATGTGGAGAAGAGGAGATCTGTAGTCACCACCCCCACCACCACCACCGCTGCCAAACCCCCCCCTGACAAAAGCCACAATTTATTGATTCCAGCAGGCAATAGTGCTTACAGTGCTGCGAGATTAGAAAACATCACTAGAATACAAAATCTCTACCTGCTCTCTCTCCTCCTCCTCCTCTCCGTTCTCATCTAGATTTAGAACATTTAGTCTTTAGTGTCCTTTCAAAACTGACTGTCTTAGCTCCTAAAGATCACTTGTAGGTCATCTTAGCCTGATTCCTAGCTAGTCTTAGCAGTTTGAATGTTCAGATAATTATCATGATGAGTTAGCATATCGCAGCAAGCTGATTAGTGGTAGCACTAACTTTTAATAAATAGCAATGCTCTTCCTCAGAAATCCTGTCAGGTTATATTATATTAGTCAACTAGGTTTTGCTAGCAGTTTAATTGTATATCTAAACATTAACAAATATGAAAAAGCCTCCTCATAAATCATGATAAGTTAGCATATCGTAGCAAGCTAGGTAGCATTGTTGAGACGGCTATATAGTGTTAACATCAAATGTTCAGAATTACTTTGAAGTTAGCATAAAAGCCAGCTAATTTGTGTTAATTCGGGTTTTCGGGTTAACAGGATTACTTAAAAATCCTGTTATATTAGCATAATGTTAGTCAGCTAGTTATGGTTTTATATATATATATATATATATATATATATATATATATATATATATATATATATATATATATATATATATATATAGTGTTAGCAGTTTAGCTGGTCATTAATCATAACAAGTTAGCATATCCTCGCCAGCTAAGCAGTGTTAGCACATAACATTAATAAAGATGATTGCTCTTTGGTAAGAATCCTGTCAGATTTGCATGTCTTAGCTATCTATTTGGTATAAGCACCAAATATTTCGAAATATATAAGGAAAAAATCATAATGTTAGCCAGCTAGCTCGTGTTAGCATTCAATATATATAAATAGCAAAGATCTTTCTCAGAAATCCTGTCAGGTTAGCCTATATTAGTCAGCTAGGTAGTGCTTGCAGTTCAAATGTATATATAAACATTTAGAAATGTTTATATTTTATTAGAAATTAGAAATATAGCAAGCTAAGTAGTGTTAGCACAATAAAACAATAATAAATAAATAAAAATTTATCAGAAAGCCTGATAAAATGTTAGTCAGTTAGGTATTTTTAGTATTCAATATTTATAATTACAACTGATCTCTTCAGAAAGTCTGTCATGCTAGCATATATTAGCCAGCTATCAAGGTTTAGCACCAAATATATACAGTATATATATATATATATATATATATATATATATATATATATATATATATATATATATATATATATATATATATAAACCAAAGATATTTTTTTACATTTTGTCAAGTTAGCATATATTAGCCAGAATATAATATGCTAACCTGTCAAAGTGTATATTATATTATAACAATATAATATACACTAATCAGTCAAAGTCTTTAGGATTTTATATAATTAAAAAAATCTATAAAAATTCTTTCTGTAATCGCTATAGGTTAGATTTAGTTATGTATAGGTTTGTTAATATTGAAAACTTAAATCATACAATCCTGTCATATTTGGTTATGTTGTTGGGATTATGATTTTGATGACAAGCGTTTGAGATCGTTAGATCCTTTAAGGTCATCTAAGCTAAGTAGCATTAGCAATGAAACATCATGAACATTTTGCAAAAATACGGTCAGGTTAGCTTGGCTATTGTTTTTGAGTTATCTCAGTTTAGCCACATTCATGAAAATAATGTTATTTAACATTTAACATTCTGTTTTTATTTGTATAACCATTATTTACAGGATGATATTTATTTATATAATAGATATTGATGAATATAATATTCACATTTTTTCGGAAATTCTTTTAGGTGGCAAATGTGTTTGGAGACGGAAAACAATCCTTCGAGATGCTTTGAGCCTTAAGCTGTCTACTTATAGTATAGTCATTTCTGTCAAAGTAGCTAGCAAGCATTAGCAGTGCATATTTATAAACATTAATTGATAATACTTGGAAGTCCCAGAATTAGCCAAGTGATTAGCTGTAAAGGCATGCAACTTGGAAAATTTTGTCAGAAACCATGTCAGGCTCGGCGGTGTGTGTAGTGATTCAAGGGAGAATATTGAATAATCATGTATATGACAAAATTTTTTTTAAATCCTGTCCGGTTAGCTTCAACTGGCTAGTGTCGAATTAATACTACACATACATACATACATACATACATATGATAACGCTCAGGAAATAAAGTCAGGTTACATCATGTTAGCTAGGTGGCTAACATTTTAGAAAAATTGTGTTAGAAATCCTGTCAGATTAGCACGTATTGGACGGGTAGCTAGCATACACAAATGCTAATTCATTCAAGATTTGAAGATACTTGTTGGAATCCTAGGTCGTGTTAGTGAGAACACACACACACACACACACACACACACACACACACACACACACACACACACACATTTCAAGACTTTATATAGCCTCCATAAAGTAGAGGTGTAAAGAAAGAAATGGATGAAATGGGACTGGTTAAAAAAAAAAAAATTTCATGAACAGCAGTCTATCACACACTGTCACACACTCCCACACACTGTCACACTCTTACACACACTTCCATCACCTTTCTCTTTTCCCCCTGATGCACTCTTTACCCTGATGCAGCTCTATTTTTATCTCTCGGCTCATGCCGTCCATCCTGCTGCACAATTTTTTTGTCCCCCTGTATTTTCTCTCTATGGTCCCCCGTCACTCAACGGCATTACCATCACCACCTGCCTTTATTAAATTTTTTTGCCAGAGGTCAAGATTTATCAGGACGATTTTGCTCTCTACTGCATTTCCTCCCTAATTGAACTCCTTTTCCCTCTTTTCATGGTGTATAAGTGCTTTATCCTGACCTTTCATCGGATCAGTACAGCACTGAGGCACTTAAAATTAAAGCTCGACCCCCAAAAATACCGAAAGCATTCAGCAACTTGTGCATGATGACTGTTGGAGAATGATCCACATGATCTCACTTCCCACCCCTACTCGCAGATTTGGCTCCTGCTGACTTGGCCCTGAAGATGAAGATCAAAGGTTGCTGTTTTGACACCATTGCGAAGATCGGCGCGAATCGCAGAAGGTGCTTGACACGTTCCGAATTCCAGGACACATTTCAGAAGTGTCAGGAACGCTGGGAATGCTGTGCAATAGTCTCGAAACCATCTGATTGATGATCGCGTATATTATTTTCTTCTGGGACTTGCTCTGCTGACTAGGTTGATGAGACAGCGGAGGTGGGTCTCATTGACAAGAATGTCGAGTCAGCGTACACAGAGAGGAGGTGCATCAGATAACTGACTGGAGCAAATACAATGGCCTCCGATGGTCTCAGAACATGTACAAAACAAAATATATAGTTGGTGACTTCAGGTACAACCACTACATGACTCTGAAAAGATCATTAAGAGCAAATTCTTTGGCGGACATCATCACTCGGCCCCTCAAAACCAGGTCCATAGCTGGGAAAGCCCATCTTTCTATGTATTACAAAGATCTCCTGCTATAGAGCTTTGGGAAGAATGTGAATGCTGACTGCACCCCAGGCCACCTTACCTCACCTACAGCAGTACCTGACTTTACTAACACCCTTGTAGATATATACCGTATTTTCCGGACTATAAGCCACTACTTTTTTCCCCACACTTTGAACCCCGCGGCTTAAACAATGAAGGATTATGGATTTTTCCTGGTTTCACAAACTTCAAGACAAAAAACTGATCCCCATAACATTAGACCAATGAAATTGCCAAACGGGTTCAGGTTAACCAATGAAACTCTTTAATCGGGCCGCACCACATCATAAATATGGATGATGTTCCTCTGACGTTTGACCTGCCGCTCACTCGGACTGTCTACAGGAAATGCGAATCATTCGTCACGCTGAAAACAACCGGGCATGAAAACACACTTCAACTGTGTTCTGAGCTGCACGGCATCGAGAGAAAAGCTTCACCGATTATAATTTTTAAACGCACGACGATGCCAAAAGAAAAACTCTTGAAAGAAATTGTTGTGAAAGGAAGGAGGAAGACAGTGAACAATGACTTTCTTGGTAGGCTACTGTTTAGATACAAGCCGTGTAACAGACACTGTCTTTCATTAAAGCCTGTGTAAAATTCATTAGTTTCAGTGTAGACACCTGCGGCTTATAGACAGGTGCGGCTTATTTATGTTCAAAATAAAAATATTTGTAAAATTCAGTGGGTGCGGCTTATATTTGGGTGTGTTCAATAGTCCGGAAATTATGGTAATTCTCACACAAATCCAGTGGAACATTTTCCCAAAATAGTGCGGGTCATTATAACAGAAAATGAAGAGTGAATGTGGAATGGGATGTTCAAAAAGAAGCACATACCAATCTAATGGTCAGGTGTCCACAAACTTTTTTTATACCTGAGGTGCCTGAGGTGCGTTTTCTCAGCAGTGGTTTGTGTCGATCTGATCGGGTGTGTGTGTGTGTGTGTGTGTGTGTGTGCGATCGTAATGGAGAGGTGTTTCATTACAGTAGGAGTGTGTTGGTGATAGCCAACAATAATTGAGTGCTTCCATTCACTGCATTTGCATGCCTGTAAAAGCCTGCTGCTTCGTGAGGACCATAAGTTCTATCTGTACAGAGCGCTGTCATTAAACATAGACTCACACACACACACACACACACACACACACACACACACACACACACACACACACACACACACAAACACACACACACACACACACAAACACACACACACACACACACACACACACACTCATATACCTACGCACTTGCTTGCAAATACTCACACAAATGTGGGAGCTTGGGCATTAGATCATGTTTGCTGATGAATAGAGAGATTGCGGTTGTCGAGTAATGTGTGAAAATCCCCCTTTCATTATGTTTGATGTAGTTTATGAAGGAACACACTCAAGCTTTTTAAAATTCATATGCAATTTCCCATAATCCTTTACTCCCTGAGGACCTCTTCATACTGGCATCATGTAAAGCACTTTGCTGTAAGGACTGATCCGCAATCAGTCTTTTTAATGGAGATAATAAACAGTTGGAAGCCGGATAGATACAGGTTCCTCATTAACAAGATGTGGACGGGTTCCTCATAACCCAGATGAGAAGGGGTTCCTCACAAACGAGATGTGAAAAGGTTTCTCATGCTCAGAGTGTACTGGTTTCTAATAATGAGTATTAATTTCTCATGACCTAAATGAGTCAATGAGTCAAAGTCATAATTATTCAGATGAAGATGGGTTCCTTATGGCCTAGATGAGAATGGGTTCCTTATTACTTAGATGAGGATGGGTTCCTCATGACCCAGATCAGGACGAGTTCCTCATGACCCAGACAAAAATGGGTTCATTGCAACCCAGCTTAGTACAAGTTCCTCATGACCCAAATAAAGATATATTCCTCATTACCTAGATGCAGATATGTTCTTCATCACATAGATGATGGCAGGTTCCTCATGACCTGGATGAGTAAGGGTCGCTTCTTATCCAGAGGAGGATAGTTTTTTCATGGCCCAGATGAGTCTGATTCCTCTCAGGGTTTTTTCCTCATAGCGACATTGTCACTTCTGACCTGATCATAAGGGAAAATATATAAATTTAATGAATATTTATAATCAATACATTCATGTAAAGCTGTTAAATGACAATGTGAAAGGTCATTGTTAAAGTACAATAAATGTTTTAGCAAAACTTCTTCTTCAATTCGGCTTCTCCCATTAGGGGTCTCCACACCCCCCTGTCCTCTACATCTGCCAACTTTCTGCATGTCTTCCTTCACCACATCCATAAACCTCCTCCTTGGTCATACTCTTTTCTTCCCTCCTGGTGGCTCCATCCTCAGCATTCTCCTACTGATATACCCCATGTCCCTCCTCTGCACATGTCCAAACCATCTCAATCTCACCTTCCTCACCATGTCTCCAAAAAACGTCCTACATGCGCTGTCCCTCTAATAAACTCATTTCTAATCCTGTCCATCGTCGTCACTCCCAACGAACATCTCAACACCTTCAGCTCTGCCACCTCCAGCTCCACCTTCTGTCTTTTACTCAATGCCACTGTCTCTAAACCGTTGCCAAATCAAATATGCGGATCATGAATCAGAAATGTTTTAGCAAAACAAATTAAATTAAAGAAGACCTGCAGTCAGGAGTCACTTGAGTGAAACCAAAAAAAATCCTGTTGTCATTTAACAGCATGAATGTCATCGATGTAGTCTCATGTATGAGTGTGTTCTCATTAGTGTCACTCTCTGTAAAGAATAATCGTTTCTTACAGAAGTGGAAAGTATCGAAAAACATGACAGTAAACCAGTCGTTAGTGTGAGGAGCACGAGAAGCTCAGAGCTTCATAATTACAATCCGTGTTCCTCCAGTTCCTCTAGTGAAATTTCAATGGATCAATTGGGATTCTTTTCAAAAACTGTTACCACAAAGTTGAGACACACAATTGTACAGAACGTCTTTGGATGCTGTAGCATGAACTTTTCCATCTACTTGAACTAGGAAACCTAAATCTGTTCCAGCATGATGATGATGATGATGATGATGATGATGAACCTGGTGCACAAAGCAAACTCCAGGAATATATGCTTTACATGGGTTAGAGTGAAAGATGTCCTGTATAGAGCTCTGAACTTAATCCTATTAAACTTCAGCTACATCACCACCTGACTTTACTAACACCCTTGTGGCTGAATAAATCGGCACAAATCTCCACAAAATCTAGTGGAACATCTTCTCAGAAGAGTGAAGGTTATAATAGGAGCAAATTGAAACTAAATGTGGACTAGGATGAACAAAAAACACAAGATTTTTTCCATGAAGCAATGAATCTGTATGAAATGAAGTGTTTTTAACTATAGCATTTTTCAAAAAAAAATTTTATGTGTTTTCATCCATTTATATGTACATTTTATATTATGGGATGTCGCAAAAACTGGGTTTTAAATAGACAATCGTAAAGGTTACAGCTTACAAATCTCATGCACTAAAGACCATTAATGTTACATAAAAAAAAGAAGTATTGTAGAATATAATATAACAGTGTAGTAATAAAGGGCTTTCTGGGAATATAGAGATCTGGGAAAATGGCCTCTTGGGAATATAAGGTCCTGGATATAAAGTGTACTGGTTATATCGACACCAAAAACATCAAATCCCAGGAATCCAAGACTCTGAGAACAATGAGTCTTGAAACTACAGTTCTCTGGGACAAGATGACATTACAAAAACATTTTCTTTCGCATTCATTCTGTCATCACGTAATAAATAGTGTACATACAGTCACTTTTTAAAATGTCCTTTCACTCTCCTTTAAATAAAAAAACAACTTAAATTAGCTTTCAGCTACCAAACCCGATGCTTTTAGAGGCACATTTTCTAAAACACTGGGTGCGTCAGGTCCATTATTCTCACTATATCCTGTTTTTATCCATTAAAAGCAAAGTTCACAGCTTTGTTTCTGGTCAATTTGCTAAAAAGTTTTAGTCATTATCTTTGTGTATTTCATGTTTCTCATCTGCATGCTAGTTGGGCCATGGCAGAAATATGAGCAAAATCTAGCTTTCAAGCATGTAAGTGTAGCATAATTAGCTGTGGCTAGCTTCTGACAGACTGATAATGTATCTGTATTTAAAAAATACAATAATACAGAAGCTCTCTTAACTGTGCTCTTCTGATTAGCTAATGCGCTAAGAATTTGAGTTTTCCCGTTATATTTTTCTCTAAACGGTAACCACAAAGTTGAAGGACGTCTTTGGATGCTAGGAGACTAGTAGACCCAAGCCTGTTCCAGCATGGCAGTGCCCCTGTGCACAAAGCCAGCTCTATGAAGATGTGCTTTCCATAGTTTGGAGTGGAAGATCTCCTGTTATAAATCTACAACAATATTGGAATGAATGTGAACACTGACTGTACCCCAGGGCTCCTCACCTTCTCACCTACCTGACTTTACTAACACCCTTGAAGCTGAATAAATGTCCACAAATTTCCACAAAATCTAGTGGAACATCTTCCCAGAACAGCAAATGAAGACTAAGAAGCACATTCCATAATTCACAAATGCTATGAAGTTTGTTTTTGTAGCTACAAAAGACATTCTAAACGCTAAAAACCCATGCTGAAAGACCTTCACTGAGGAGGGGTTGGGAAGCAAGTCTTTTAAAAGCATCCTGTTTCACGAGAAGAGATCGATCGGATAAGGTAGGGACTCGTGTTATTTGATTTAGCTGTAAAACCTCCCATGTTGACCCTTTAACGATTTAATTGTCTGTTTAATTGGCCCTCAGGGGCTCCGCTGCCGGATCAAAAGAGCAGAGACAAGGTGGATATTCAAGACAGGGTTACATGAAGGAAGAAAAAAGAAAAAAAGAAAAAATAATGCTGCATTAATAAAAAACGATGTGGTAAAAATAATAAGTTTGGTGTAAGTAGTTTAAATAAATAAATAGTCTCCATAAGGATTTAAAATAAATAGTAATATCCATGCAAGCCAGTGAATATATCTCGAATGACGATTGAATTATTAATAAATATTGACAATATTAAACATTAATCAACGCAAACAGAAAAACAGGGTGGAGTAAACATGACTGGGCAGAACTTCAGAGCAAAATACTTAAATAAAAAAAAAAAACGGCAAAGAGAAGGACGTATATGTGGCAGTGTGTGTGTGTGTGGGGGGGGGGGGGTGAACGTTGATTTGTGGATAGAGGGTGGAAGCAAGTGGTTTAATAAATGCTCCACAAGAAGTTGCTCTGGTGTAAGAGGCTTTAAACTCTTCAGGATGTGCAGTTTTAGAAAAACAATCAGCTTCAGCTAGGTGAGGTGAGGAGGCCTGGGGTGCAGTCAGCATTCACATTCATTCCAATGGTGTTTAGTAGGGTTGAGCTCAGAGCTCTATAGCAGGCCACTCAAAATCTTCAAAACACTTCCAAACTATATAAAGCAGATCTTCTTGGAGCTTGCTTTGAGCGCAGGGGCAGTGTCCTGCTGGAACAGGTTGACAAATAAAGCGAAAATTTCACGCGACAGCATTCAAAGACATCCTGTACAATTGTGTGCCTCCAGGTTTGCGGGAACCGTTTTGTTGAAAAACCACATTTACATTTACGATACGAGGTGGTATCAAAAATGTTTTAGACTGATGGTGTAACTGGTGCTATTCTGACCACGTGCGACGAGAGATTTAAAAGACCTTCAACGAGCTCGACCCCCCAATAAAATCAAAACCGTTCAGCAACCTGCGCATGATGATCGTCCGAGAACAATCCACATGATCCCTCTTTTGCATCCCCCCTACTTGAATTGGCTTCTGTGGACTTTACCTTCTTCAAGAAAGAGGAAGATTCGGCTTAAAGGTCAGCGTTTTGACGTGGCGGAGATCCGGCACAAATCACAGAAGGTGCTTGACACGCTTCAAAAAGACTTCAAGACACATTCCAGAAGTGGCAGAAACTGGGAGCGCTGTATTGCTGTGCAAGGGGACTGTTTTGAGGGTGATGGTGTGTAAAAAGTAGACAAATAAAGTAGTTCTTGTAAAGAGAGCCAGTCTTGAACATTTTTGATACAACCTCGTATCTGGCAGACATCCTATTCCAGAATGACCTGGAAAATTGCTTAACACTTAACCGTGGTTCACCAGGGTGCAGATTTTGGATTTTCCAGCAGCCTCAAAATCTGTTGGGAGAAATTATAGCACAATTTATTTTTAAATACATAAAATAAACTGGAAAATATAATATAAAAATAATAATAATAATAATGTGTTTCAATGACTCAGCTTTTTCGGACATCTAGTGGAAGTTTATTTCACCACCTCGGTGTCAGAATACAAAAGAGTCTTGATGCATACCAACATTTTACATGTGTTCCAATACTTTTGGAAGTATGTGTTCAATTCTTCTGTATTCCAATACTTTTGAACATATAGTGTATCTATCTCATAGCTGAAAAATATTTATTTTTGATGAGACATTTGTCCATTTTGTTTTGTTGAAGTAAAGCTGTTTTTTAATCGAGCCCACACTATGTTAATAAAAACCATTTCCAGTGTTTAATATTTTAGGTTTATCCATTGAATCTATTTGAATGGTTTTAGTAGTTCTGTTTGCATTTATTTAGAAGCTAAAAATAATAATATTTTCTTTAGTTTTGTTTGACTTTTGTTCACTTTTCTGTTAAAAAAAGATTTCACATTTATCAACGCTCATTTACATTTACAGCATTTGGCAGGCGTCCTTATCCAGAGCGACTTACAACTGAGCAGTTGAGGGTTAAGGTCCTTGGTCAAGGGCACAGCAGTGGCAGCTTGGTGTCGCTGGGATTTGAACTTGTAACCTTTACGATCCAAAGTTGAATGCCTTAACCACCGAGCTCCCACCTCCTCACGCCATAAACCACAATGACAAAGCAAAAAAATTATTTTGGAGCAATTCCACATTGAAAAGTATTGAGACTTTCTTCTATGGCACTCGGGTGCTTCCCTCTCTCTCTGGATCTTCTCCGACATGTTGTTTGGAGGGGCCACCTGTGGCACATTTAATTGATTCTTCAAGATTTGTGAACTAACACACCTGTCTGGATGAGATCCAACAGCTGGAATAAACGTAAGCAATGAGGAAGTCAAAGGAACTGACTGCAGATAAGCTTATGGTCATTTTGGTTGAGCTCCAGAGATTATGTGTGGCGATGACAGAAATTTACAGAATGTCAACCATCACTGTGGAACTCCAATGAGCTGGGTTTTATAGCAGATTAAACCAAATGCAATATGAGCTTCTTCGCAAGTGTGTAGCATCGTTCTGAGTCAGAAAAATTGGATAAGACTTTTACACTTCGTGAGTTGGAATAATGATGCACTCTCAGACTCCAAGCTTTTAGATTTTAAAATCTTCAGACTACAAGCTCTTTAGACTTTCAAGAACTAAGCTCTCAGACTCCAAGGTCTTAGAGTCCAAAGTCTCAAACTCCAAGCTTGCAGTCGAATGGATTCCAAGCACTCAAATTGTGAGATCTTCAGTCTTTATGAAGTCAGAATACAAGCTCGTCAGATTCTAAGCTCATAGGTACTTATGCTTTTAAACTCCAAGCTTCCAGACTCCGAGCTTCTCAGACACTATCCTTGCAGGCGAAGGGATGAAGGATAGCTAAGATTCAAACTTGTGCCCAGGAGATTGTGTAATTGTGCAGTGAAGTGGTAATTTAAGATGCTGATGATACTGATGATTATTATTAGGTTGTAATAATACGTTAATTTAGATATGTTAATATGATCTGTAGGAGATTGCTGAAGATGGAGCAACCAGGAAGGAGGAAAACAGGAAATCCAAGGAGGAGGTTTATGGATGTGGTGAGGGAAGACATGCAGGTAGTTGGTTGGAAAGAGGCAGATGTAGAGGGAAGGGGGGTGTGGAGACTGATGATCCGCTGTGGAGACCCCTAATGGAAGCAGCTGAAAGAAGAAAAAGAAGAATTCAGACGGTATTGCTCAGAAGCAAGAAGTTCGCGAAGCCCGAGTACTGTACGACAGTCAAAAACTGATGCACACAAGGAAAAGACTCTTCTGAAGTTTTAGTATGTTGTCATACTATAGCGAGCGAGTAACCCAGCCATTAGGGAGGCACAAGCCAGTGCACTCTTAGTGAAGAAGAAGAAGAAGAAGTCATACTATAGCGAGTAGCATAGCAACAAACTAGCCGGCGGGCAATAGCGAGTAGAGTTAGCAACAAGTTTGCCAGCTAACTTTAGAGACAAAGTCAATACCGATTTCAAAGAAAAGATGGAAAACTGTTCACAGAGTGGGCAGCCATGTTGATTTGACGTTGGCGATGGCCAAATCCATCCGTAAATATCAATATTTTCGATGTGGGTGATTCGATCATGTGGGTGTTGAATTTAAAATCCATGTACAAAATAACAAACTCTTAGCTAATACTTTTTCCCTGTTCTTTTGGTCCCAACAGCATGTAGACGGTGCTGCAAGGTCAAGTCAAGTTTTAGCGCTTTTTCCAATGGACATTGTCTTAAAGCAGCTTTGCAGAATTTAAGAGTTAATGTGAGCGATGTGTATTTTTCCCTCATGAGCAGCCATGTCGACTGTGGGAAGGAAAAACTCCCTTAGATGTTTTGAGGAAGAAACCTTGAGAGGAACTAGACTCAAAAGAGGAACCCATCCTCATGTGGGTGATATCAAGAGTGTGATTATAGTCTTTAAAACAATACAGAACACTGGAGAGTGAGAACTAACAAATCATACACAAATCAGGAATAATATTATGGCCACCTGCCTAATATTGTGTTGGGCCCCTTTGGCTGCCAAAAAAGCTTCTCTTCAGCAATTTGAGAAACAGGAGCTCATCTGTGATCTACTTTGAGCTACAGTAGTCGTCTAGCCATTACAATTTGGCCCTTTGGCTCAATGGTGATAAATTCCTTATGCATGCCCATTTTTCCTGCTTCTAACATGTCAGCTTTGAGAACAAAATGTTCACTCGCTGCCTAAAAAATATATCCACCCAGTAACAGGTGCCATGATGAAGAGATAATCAGTGTTAATTACTTCACCTCTCATAATGTGATGATGTCATAATGTTATGCCTGGACTGTGTATCTTATTATTAGTGTTAGTTACACTTTCAGAAATACACTTGAAGTAGGAACTTGGAATTTCACCATTTTTCCACCTCAATGCTTTCAAGCTGCAACATGCAGGAAAACATGGACTCTTCTTTTTTTTGCTTTTTTTTTGGTAGTAGCAAGCTAGCCGGCTTAATGTGAAAAGTAATGTATGTTTTGTGCATTTTGAAAGAAATCCAGTGAGCTGGACAGTCGGTGTTACAGATTTTTACCTGTGAATATGTCTGTATGTGGAATGATCTGAAGCTAATACTTGTAACTTCTTGTTTAAAGTAAAGATATTCGCTGTTATTAATGCTGTGAGCAGCTAAATTCGATTTGACCCTGCTTGCTGAACTTGATGAGATCGTACACCTTTATGTGGTTCTTCCCCGATATAGGACGTCTGTGGTGAAATTTCATTTGAACTAGGAGACCCAAACCTGTTCCAGCATGACAATGCCCCTGTTCACAAAGCCACCTCCATGAAGATCTGCTTTACATGGGTTTCCTGCAGAAGATCTTATACTATAGAGCTGCAATCTTATTTAAATAAACACTGACCTCACCTCTAGGACTCCTCACCTCACCTACATCCGTACACCCAATTTTACTAAAACCCTTGTGGCTGAATACATTTCCACAAATCTCCAAAACATCTTACCAGAAGAATGGAGGTATTAATAGCAGCAAATGGGGACTAAATTTGGAATGGGATATTCAAAAAGCATTGTTTAGGTGTCCAAAATGTTTGGTCCATATACATTTTCTCAAAGTGTCCTAGTGTGTTTACTGGCTGTACACATTTGGCAAGCTACTGCTTCATGCCAAAAAGCATGGCGGTTCGACGAGAAGGCTGTGTGGCAGTTGCCAAGTGAGCTAATCAAGCTGTGAAACAAATGCTTCTCAAAATGTCAGTGTTGTGATTTCTGCCATAGCTCGAGTTATAAACTGTTGTTATTCTCTTTAAGGTCTGGAGTTTCACAATATTTAGCTGAGAGAATAATTATTCCGAGATGAAAGCTATTAGCGCTTTTAACATCTACAACACAAATACACAAGCATACAAGCAATGTTCCAGGCAAACACAGAAACAACACAAATATTGACAGCATTCGCATTTAAATCAGCTTTATATGAAACTATACAATGAAGACCTGAAAAGTTGTTTAGGAGTCATCATGGGTGGATTAGAGGACCGCTCTTGTTTAAACTTGAGAGTGTCAGGTCTGATCCCTCAATCGACATTAGAACAGGACAAGAGGATAGAACTCTTCATCTCACACACACATAATGACTTACACAAGGATGACAGGGTTCTTTACTCTCCAGTTGCAAGACATCTCATGAAGTTCGAAGATGCAGAACTCGTAAGGATTCTGAGGCATCAGGACGTTGCTCCAGCTCCAATTGTGTCCCACCTCATCAAGATTTCCGACCTTCAAAGAGAAGATGCACCAGAGAAGATGTACCAGCTCCAGTTGAAGAAGATTTCGGACATTAGACTTTGAGGATAAACAACCTGTTAATCAAGATTAAAAATAACCTTCTACACCTGCTGTTTCTCCATCATTGAAAAAGGCTATGGCTAGATGAACTGGTGTTGAATATATAAGATCTCAGATGTTTTGCTAATTTATGAGTTGCTCAAGGGCTCCTGGTTCCACAACTCCATCGGACATTTCTGATCATCGCAAACTGCGGTGCTCATGATATTTCTCACTCTTCGGTGTTTGTAATGTGGTTTTTATGATTTATTATCAGACTCTTAGTGTCACCTAAATGAAGATGGGTTTCCTTTTGGTACTTGTCAAGATTTCTTCCTCATAGGTTCCAGAAATAAACTTGAATTGAACATTTAACCGCATTTCAAACTCAGAACGAAGCATCGCAAGCTGAATTTGATAGAAAAACCTGTACACGTATATTTAAGGTCACGTGATACATAACGCATTGTATCCACAACATTTTGATCAAACCTCAGAATTACATTGTTGTCAGCACCATTGTGAGTGTTTGAGAAAATGCTGCTTTCATGGGAATGGTGCAGAAAACATCCAGGTTTCAGGACTTCAAGGCTTTTTGATAAAAGTGGTAAGAGTGGAATGGACAGACGGGTTCCAGCTAACAAGATAAGCAATTGCTTTATGCAACATTGGTGAGCAGAACAACATCTTAACACGTCAACTATCTTTCTTTTTCTGAATATTCTTTCCTTCCCAGCTGTCACCTACACCCCCAGTACTCCCACCTATAACCGGACACCACCTCCAGTGCCCCCCCGCAGTGCCTCCAAACCTCTTATCTCCATCACAGCACAAAGCAGCACCGAGTCTACGCAGGACGCCTACCATGAGGGACATCTGGCCAGAGGAGGTACACATCTAACCATCACTATGCAAATTCAAGTTAAGATAACAGATGACCTGTATGACTGGAATAATCAGTGGTAGCTAAGTGGGTAGGGTGTTGGACTTCAGAATGTTGAGTTCCAATCCCAGCACCACTAAAGTGCCCTGCTGGGTATTTGAACAAAGACCTTTTCCCTGAGCTGCTCAGCTGTAAGTCGCTCTATAGAAGGGCATCTTCATAATACCTCATTTAACTTTCGCAGGAAAAGACAATGTATCTGGGCATCTTCTTTATTCCTCGCTCAGGTCTGTGGGGTTCGGAGGGACTCGGGCTTGGTTTGGGTCGCACCATGTACAACTCCACGGACAGCCTGGACAGCGCCAAGGCCGTCACCATCGCCATGGAAGCGGCAGCCATTGCAATGGCGGGGAAAAGACACCCATCTACGGACTCCCACAGCTCCGTACTGACGTGCGATAAAGCCATACTCGTGTCCAAAGCTGAGGAATATCTAAAAACACCCCGGTCTTCTATAGGCATACAGGTTAGATCCATACACACACACACACACACACACACACACACACATACATACACACACACACACACACACACACACACACACATATACACACACACACACACAAACACACACACACACACACACACACACACACACACAGGCATACAGGCATACAGTTTAGAGCCATATACATACACACACACACACACACACACACACACACACACACACACACACACACACACACACATACACAGGCATACAGGTTAGATCTATACACACACACACACACACACACACACACACAGGCATACAGGTAAAAGTAGAGATTCACTCAGTAAAATATTACCGGTAAAAAATCTCCCTTTAAACTTTCACTTGAGTAAAAATACAAAAGTTTTTGCCTTCAAATCTACATAAGTATTCAAATTACAAAAGTTTATTACGGCTTTAATGTTCCTATTATAATTTTTATCACACAACTCTTTACTTCATCACCTCAGTTTATGTGTAAAGACTCGAATGTGACTCTCAGCACACTGATCTATTAATAGAATGATATTAATGACTCAAACACTGATTGATTTCTATTACAATCATCATGAACCCAAAACCTTCTTTTCAACTATTTAAAGAGAAATGGTGTAAATGAGGTCACGTGTGTTGTGTCGAGTTCGAGTCTGGAGATTCTTCATCATTTATTCCTCTCTAAATGTTCTGCTTAATGTTGAACTGATGCTGAACTGTATGTTGGTGATCAGTAGATACACCAAGCGGCGATCAGAACGAGTTCAAAATAGAGCGTGCGCTCGATCCTGATTGGTGACTGATTTCACAAAATGTAGTTGGGTGAAAAGAAGATATTTGTACTTTGAAATGTAGTAAAGTTAAAGTAAAAGTCTCCCCAAAAATACTTCAGTGAAGTATATATGAAAAAGTTAGAAGTGGAAATATTTTGAGAATAAAGTCAAAATTATGAGTATAAAGCAAAAAAAATCATAATTTTGGAATCAAGTCGAAATATTTTGAAAATAAAGTAAAAATGCTGAGAATAAATTCCAAAAATGTACAAGAGTTCAAAATGACAAGAATAAACTCATAGCAGCAGGAGAACAAAGTTAAAATATTTGGAGAATAGGGTCGAAATGATGAGAACAAAGTCGAAATATTTTTTTAATAATGTCAAAATGATAAGAAAAAAGTCCCCAAAAAATTTATTTTTTGAATAATCTACAATTATGAGAACAAAGTCCTAAAATTTCAAGAATAAAGGTTTCAGCGTAGCATATAAATCCATTATCGCGTCACCACACGTTGGAACCCCGGCTGAAGTGGTGGTCGAGTGCACCGGTGTTCGACTCCTTCAGGATCGATTCTCTGATCATCATCCTCATAGGCTCTTGAGAAACAACATCTGCTCTTCGAATAGCATGTGGATGTAACAATCGATATCTATGGAGTCGACCACTGGTCACCATTTCAGTCTGTACAAAAGAGGTAATAATAATCATAATAATAAAATAATAATAATACATGCAGTAACAGTAGGAAAGTGAAGGAATGTCTACACTCCTCAGTGCTTGGCCCCCTGATATGAATACATAACACACAGCTGCTAATGTCTTAAAAAAAAAACACATCCACCAAACACATCCAAATATCTCCATCTATAGAGTATGTTGAGGATAATCCAGGTCTAGGTGCACAAGTTGATGTGGAGATGAAGAACAGCCCGAGGTGAAGCAGTATAATGGTGTAAGGCATCACACCTCACCGTTAATCATCGCCTTATACCATGCTCACTTCCCAGCATCGGGGAGTTCAACATGCCCTTGATGTTCGCAGAGCAAAACTGACTGAATGGATCAAAATAGCGTTTCATTTACATCGAAGGTTCTGCGGCTCTGAGTCACACGCAGAGTTCTAGTACCGGAGAAGATGACGTGTATTTACATGAGTTTTAATAAACGGAGAGAGCGATAATAATACAGTCTGCTACAATGGATCAGGGCCACCGTTTGCATGAACAGTTCTGCATTTACGTGCCTTTTAAATGACCCGTACACTTCAACAATGATCAACCTGTAATAAATGGACATTATGGGTTCCCTTTAGCGTCTCAAGGTTTCTTGCTCAGTTTCAGGGAGTTTTTCCATCACCACATATGCCACTGGTTTGCTCATTAGAGATAAACCTACAATTATAAGTAACAGATTTATGCATTCTTTTATATGACTTTATAACCATTTTATCTCCTTAAAGCTGCTCTGAGACAACGTCCATTATTAAAAACTCTATACAAATAAATCTCAATTCAATTCAATTGAATTCAATAAGGAAGCAGTTGGAGTTGACTCCTGATGCCATTTTTCCTTTTTTTTTTTCCATTTTCTTCTCTACTTTGTCATATTCATCTTGTGCCTTGTGCTATTTACTCAAATCACAGTATTCTCCATATAACTTCAACCACATGCTAAGCTCCTCCATGAAGCTTAGTGAGGTCATTAGAAAACGTCTACAATTGCATGTATGGACCTGGATCTGGATGGTATATGGTACCATATGATATATGGTAATATGGTTCCAGGTGATTATAAGCAGCTCATTTGTTCAAAACGCTGATTCACCTGAGAAACGAACGTGTGTTTGATGCTCTAAACTCACACCTGAACTCCTTCCAGCCAATCACAATCCAGTATTCACACCTGAACTCCGTCTAGCCGATCACTATTCAGCATTTCCTTTTCATCTTCACCCTGGCTTCATACTGAGTCTCAGGAATCGCTTACTGTGCACTTTATATGTTCACTGCATAGGGTGTAATGTAAAGGTGTGAGTGTGTGTGTGTGTGTGTGTGTGTGTGTGTGTGTGTGTGTGTGTGTGTGTGTGTGTGTGTGTGTGTGTGTGTGTGTGCGTGCGTGTTTTGTTGTCGCACTAAAAATATCTTCCACTAAGTCGTCGTAGTGCGATCTATTAATTAAGATTAAACTCAGACTCTCTCTCTCTCTCTCTCTCTCTCTCTCTCTCTCTCTTTTTCTCTTTTTCCCCTCCTACTTTTTTATTCAGGTTTAATATTCTCAGCTTCATCCCACTCTTTTGCTCGCTCGCCACCTCGGTTTGATTTAGTGTGCTGTGCACTTGTTCCTCGCTCCCACATTCCTCCCTGCCTGTCTTCCTGCTGATTCTCTCTCTCTCTCTCTCTCTCTCTCTCTCTCTCTCTCTCTCTCTCTCTCTCTCTCTCTCTCTCTCTCTTTCTCTTTCTTCATCTCTCTGTATTTGGCCTGAGTGAGTCTGGCATGAGCCGTGTCATTTCTCAGTGCCATCTGAAATGTCAGAGCAGCACTGGAAGAAAGCAGAACTCATAAAATAATAGCACAGTGTGTGTGTCTGTGTGTGTGTGTGTGTGTGTGTGTGTGTGTGTGTGTCCTTGCTGTCTCATCACCATGACACCAGCGAGCTTTACTGCAGATGTAACTTTTCTCCGGATCTCTCTCTCTCTCTCTCTCTCTCTCTCTCTCTCTCTCTCTCTCTCTCTCTCTCTCTCTCTCTCTCTCTCTCTCTCTCTCTCTCTCTCTCTCTGCTTCCTGAGATGGAAAAGAAACGTTTTAATTTCCATTTAGAAGAAAAGTTCAAAGTTCTCCAGAAAACCTTGTCTGATCTAAGCTGGCTTGACAGTGATTGACAGGAGCGTTTCCTAGGCAACATAAAAAATAAAAAAAAAAGATGATTATGATGGGACCCAAAAAATTGCGTTTCTTTAGACAAAATATTGTCATTTTACAGTATTTTTAATTTTTTTTATAAATTTGCCTTGATGGGTTTTTGGGTGCAACATTATTATTTTTTTATATTTGCAACATCGTACATTAATTCTGAAGGCATCCAAACTAGGAAAGAACACAGCTGGAATTATGTAATAAACAAAAACACGTGAAACAACCCAGAATATGTTTTATATTTTAGATTATCCAATGTGGCTTTATTTTAGCGTAGATGCCAGCTCAGCAAACGCATGGCATTCCCTCATCAGATTCACAAGGTGGTTTTCAGGTCACAGGTGTGCCTTCGAGGTGAAACATTTGCCCTGTTTCACGCAGAATTTCACGTTTGCTCTTTGCTCTCACTTGCCATTGAAGAAATCGCACGTGGTCAGTATACACCACTAGTCTCGAAACGTTTTGACACCACCTCGTATCAAGAGTTCATTTGAGACATTTCTTGCCTCCTTCATGTGCTCATCAGTTGTCTGGTTCTGAGGAAATTGTGAGTACAGAGTCAATAGCTACTTTGCTAATAGCTAATTGCCTTGGCACCATCACTGGGAAACTTTCCTGCCTTTTCAAAAACGTCCTCTACAGACGGAGTGCGCATGCTCGGATTGACTTTACTTTTCTGTGCCGCGTTCTTCTCATATTAAGAATGGTAATCGGGATGTTTGGATTTCAGGTGTTAAATTAAACCCGACTTGGAGAAACTCTTTGCAGATACACCCCCTCTTGAAATTTCAGCATTGCATGTTTCGCTATCCGTGATTTAGGTATTTCGGCCGAAAATGTTCAGTGCATTACTGTAATTAATGATTGGCCTCACGCGGGCCGGACAGGGACGTACAAAGGGCCGGATGTGGCCCACGGGCCGTAGTTTGCCCAGGTCTGATATACCGCAAAGTTTCCCAGTAGGGGCAAGCTCAATTAAGTCTTAAAAATACCGTATTGAACTCAAGCGAAGCGAACACGCACATTAAACAAACACAAACTTCGATATGAACGTAAGAGCCGCATGAAACCAGCCAAAGAGCCGCATGCAGCTCGCGAGCCACGGGTTGGCTACCCCTGGTATAGTGTATAGTATGTCATTATGACTATACCAGTTCAATGACACCATATGTTATAAGAGATTATTTCTAGTATTCTGACATTTCAAGTCAGGTGACCTACTGAAGGTGGAGCCGGGAAGACATTCAGGAAGGAACTCTGGTGTTACAAATCGAAACCGAAGTTTGAATAAAGATGTTATACAACATTTTGTGCAAATTCTGCAATATATATATATATATATATATATATAAAATAGACTTCACCCGTCCATGTGGATTAGGGATGGTAGGATTCAAGCATTCGCATCGCATGGCCTTTGTATCACAATGCATCGTTTTTAACATATATGCGTCGGTAAAAAAATATTTATTGGTATAGAATTGTTAGTAAATGTGCTACACATTCATTAGTTAAAAAATGACCAAGAATTTGTGACCAATATTTTCAAAGTAAATCGATTGCTCCTCGTTTCTTGAGGGCGTTCTCTCAGCACCGCTGCTGCTACGTGAATATGACGGATCGCAACGCTACGGAGACCGAGGCGTGTCCTGAGAGTCACATAGAATACAGATTAACATGGCAGAGGCAGAGCTGTAACTTCCTGCACACACAACAGGAAAAGAACATTTGGTTTTATTTCATCTTTTTTTGTTGACATGCATTAGAAGACAAAAGGTACTAAAGTAAATTGATAATTTGCTATCTGGATAAAATCTATCTGGAACTATCTGGATGTATATTGAATTTCTATTCTTTCTATTGCATTGAATTTAATTTAAATGGGATCTACTGCATCGTAATGAGGTGAATCGTATCGCATCATATGTATCTTTAATGTACTGTGGAAGACGTCTGCAGAGCCGACGCTGTGTTATTGATTGCCTTTTAAAAGTCACATTCACATACGGTGCTGTTTCAGGAAAACATCATTTTGTATTGTTTTCCATCTTAAATGATTTTAAACCCGTGCGCTAGCCATGCTCCTTACTCACTTACAAATGGTACTTGTTAGCCAGATGTTAGCCTAGCATAACTAAAACACTGTGATTCAAACAATCCACATTTGTTTTTAGATACAGATTATTAGGACAAAAACTAATTAGCAAATATGCCAAGTAAACAGACTAGCGAGGAACAACTAAACTAGTCGAGTAAACAAAACGATAAGAAGTCAAATGAACTAGCAAGTAAACAGTTAAACTATTCAACGAAACAAATAGCAAGTAAACAACTAAACTAGTGAGTAAACAACTAAACTAGCCAAGTAAATAAAATGGCAACCAAACAACTAAACTAGTGAGTAAACAAGTAAACTGCAGAGTAAATTACTAAACTAGTCAAGTAAACAAAATGGTGCCTAAACAACTAAGCTAATGAGTAAATAATTTAACTACAAAGTAAATTACTAACCCATAGAGTAAACAATGAATTAAGTAAACACAATAGCAACTGAACAACCAAACAAGTGAGTATACAACTAAACTAGCCAAATAAACAGAATAGAATGTAGACAAGTAAAATACAGATTAAACATCTAAACTAGGGAACAAAAAACATAAACTAAACAACATGGCAACTTAATAACTAACCTACAAAGTAAACAACTAAACTACTGAGTGAACAACAAAAATACAGAGTAAACAATCAAACTAGTAAGTAAACAAATAAACTAGCAAGTTAACAGCAAAACTACCCAAGTAAACAAAATGGTGACTAAACGCCTAAACAAAAGAGTAAACAACCAAACTAGCCAAGTTAAAAAAAATGGTAAGTGAACAACTAAAATAATGAGTAAACAAACTAGCAAAGAAACGGAATAAACTAGCCAAGTAAACAAAATTACAGCTAAACAACTAAACTATAAGTAAACAAACTAGCATTTAAACAGTAAGCTAGCAAGTGGCTAGCAAATACAAACTACTGAGCACATCTCATTAGAGGAACTCTCTGAGAGTTAACCAATGTGCTCATTGGAATCTGAGGAGGAGAATCTGAGGCCACGCCCCCTGGTCAGTGGGCGGGGTAATGAGGGGTGCATAGCCGTGTGCAGTCAGTGTTATTTGAATGAAAGCCTTGTAGAATGTGATCTGAGTTTTAATATAAAGTGTTGTGATGTCACTTTATGGGTGTTTTTTCTTTTGTTGTTTTTCTTCTGGTTTATTTTCATGTGAATTTCATTTATTTTTGTTCAATAGTTTGAGTGTCTGAGCTACGATTCGATAATCAGCTGTTATCTCTCTTTCTCTCTTTATTCATCTCTCTCTTTATTCATCTCTCTCTCTCTCTCTCTCTCTCTCTCTCTCTCTCTCTCTCTTTATTCATCTCTCTCTCTCTCTCTCTTTATCCATCTCTCTCTCTCTCTTTATTCATTTCTCTCTCTTTATTCATCCCTCTCTTTATTCATCTGTCTCTCTCTCACTCTCTCACTCTCTCTCTCTCTCTCTCTCTCTCTCTCTCTCTCTCTCTCTCTCTCTTTATTCATCTCTCTCTATTCATTTCTCTCTCTTTCTTTATTCATCTCTCCCTCTTTATTCATTTCTTTCTCTCTCTATTTCTCTCTCTCTCTCTTTCTCTCTCTCTTTATTCATCTCTCTCTCTCTCTCTCTCTCTCTCTCTCTCTCTCTCTTTATTCATCTCTCTCTCTCTCTCTCTCTCTCTCTCTCTCTCTCTCTCTCTCTCTCTCTCTCTCTCTCTCTCTCTCTCTCTTTATTCATCTCTCTCTCTCTTTCTCTCTTTATCCATCTCTCTCTCTCTCTCTTTATTCATTTCTCTCTCTTTATTCATCCCTCTCTTTATTCATCTGTCTCTCTCTCACTCTCTCTCTCTCTCTCTCTCTCTCTCTCTCTCTTTATTCATCTCTCTCTATTCATTTCTCTCTCTCTTTATTCATCTCTCTCTCTTTCTTTATTCATCTCTCCCTCTTTATTCATTTCTTTCTCTCTCTATTTCTCTCTCTCTCTCTCTCTCTCTTTATTCATCTCTCTCTCTCTCTCTCTCTCTCTCTTTATTCATCTCTCTCTCTCTCTCTCTCTCTCTCTCTCTCTCTCTCTCTCTCTCTCTCTCTCTCTTTTTTATCCATCTCTCTCTCTCTCTCTCTCTCTCTCTCTCTCTCTTTATTCATCTCTCTCTCTCTCTCTCTCTCTCTCTCTCTCTCTCTCTCTCTCTCTCTCTTTTTATCCATCTCTCTCTCTCTCTTTATTCATTTCTCTCTCTTTATTCATCCCTTTCTTTATTCATCTCTCTCTCTCTCTCTCTCTCTCTCTCTTTATTCATCTCTCTCTTTATTCATTTCTCTCTCTCTTTATTCATCTCTCTCTCTTTCTTTATTCATCTCTCTCTCTTTATTCATTTCTTTCTCTCTCTATTTCTCTCTCTCTCTCTCTCTCTCTCTCTCTCTCTCTCTCTCTCTCTCTCTTTATTAATCTCTCTCTCTCTTTTTCTATCTCTCTCTCTTTACTGACAGAGTGTGTGTGTGTGTGTGTGTGTGTGTGTGTGTGTGTGTGTGTGTGTGTGTGTGTGTGTGTGTGTGTGAGTGTGTGTGTGTGTGTGTGTGTGTGTGTGTGTGTGTGTGTGTGTGTGTGTGTGTGCACATTTGTATGCAGACACGTGTTTCTTTAAAGCAAATGCCATTAAGTCAGTGCCGGGTTATTCTCTGATCTTTTACTCAAAACAACCATCTCTCTCTCTCTCCCTCTCTTTCTCTCTCCCTCTCTCTCTCTCTCTCTCTCTCTCTCTCTCTCTCTCTCTCTCTCTCTATCTATCTATCTATCTATCTATCTATCTATCTATACTTTTCTCTCTCTCTCTCTCTCTCTATCTATCTATCTATCTATCTATCTATCTATCTATCTATCTATCTATCTATCTATCTATCTATCTATCTATCTATCTATACGCCTAGCTTTCTGTCTGTCTTTCTGTCTGTCTCTCCCTCTTCTTCTTTTTGTCTCTTTCTCTATCCTTCTTTCTTGCTTTAATATCTATCTATCTATCTATCTATCTATCTATCTATCTATCTATCTATCTATCTATCTATCTATCTATCTATCTATCTATCTATCTATCTATCTATCTAACTGTGTGTGTCTCTCTCTCTCTTTATCTCTTCTTCATCCTTTCTATCTATTCTTCCAGCTTTCTTTCCATCGCCTCTCTCTCTTTCTTTCTCTCTCTCTTTCTTTCTCTCTCTCTCTCTCTCTCTCTCTCTCTCTCTCTCTCTCTCTCTCTCTTTCTTTCTCTCTCTTAACGATCCAAATGTTTTTTTGTTTTTTTTTGGCATTACAAACATATGCTTTCTTACAATTTCTCTCTCTCTCTCACACACACACACACACACACACACACACACACACACACACACACACACACACACCCTCCGGCAGAGTGATATTTAAGGTGGTTTAATATAAAGTGATTGATGTTCAGTCGCCTCGTCCCCGCTGAGATTTAGCGTTAGACTGTGTGAGGAATAACACGCTGGGAAACTTAGCAGTGACCAGCGTGTAGCGTACAGCGTACAGATACATCACCTGAGATTGATAATAATACATATAAAATTCACCTTAGTCAGGAGACATATTGCCGAATTTTAGGAAAGGAGTCTCCAGTTCTTTCTATAATAATAATAATAATAATAATATAATTCTTTGTATTCTGAGAACAGGAACTCTGACAGGAGTCTTTCCCAAGTTAAAGTACGAGAAAACACAATCCTCATCATGTGAAAATGGTGTAGTTTAATAAAGTGCTATTGTGTAAACTGTTTGTAACTTTAGGAAAGTCGCACTGGATCTGTTCTGTCGTGACTCGCGAGCATCAGATTGATCGATCAGTTAAAAATGTAAAATCCTCAAACTGATCGATTAACCTGATGCTCGCGAGTCACCACAGAACAAATCCAGTGCGACTTTCCTGAAGTTACAAACAAACAGTACTTTATTAAACTACACCATTTTCACATGATGAGGATTTTACAGTTTCTGCTCACCGTATGTATTTGTACACCAATGCATATTTTTGCTGCGTTTCTCCGTTCCATTCTCTTTTACAGCGTTCGTCTACTGCAGCAGTGAATGATCTGTTTGCTCGTATATCAGTGAATTGAGACTAAATGTGGAAAGGGACATTTTGACCATAGAGTATATAAGAGAAAATAGAAATTCTCTTCTCATTGTTTCTCCAATTGGTGCCAAAATCATCATTTTAGTTTCTAATAATAAAAAAAAAAGCTCCTTGCTGTATGAAAAATGGAAAAATACTGTCGCCGGATGTTAAACAAAAAACATCGCTCACAATAGGAGAGAAATGAGGTGTAAATAATCGCAACGACGAATCATCCTGCACCAAAAATATCGACTTGAACAGGAACTCGTTCTCATCCTCAACACCGAGTATCCAATCATTATTTACGATGGAAAAAAGGTTGTGGACACCTGAGCATATATTTGTGCTTTTTGAACATCCCATTCCAAATTGAGTCCCTATTTGGGATTGTAATCATGGATTAATAGTGGGAAGCCATCAGGGCCAGCAAGTCCAATCATCTATTCTCTTCATTTAATAGTTTTTCTCCTCGAAGTGCTGATTCTTGTAGTGACATCAGGTGTTGCGTTGAGCCTTTAGAATCAACTTCTAAAGTACATTTAGCTGTAACCATTTAGATTCCGAGTGACATCTGATTTGGTCGCAGATATATTTGGTCGGCCGAAAAAAGTTGTTGAGGTTTTTCATGAACCTTTAATACTTTTGCGGTTTCTTTCCTGTAGAATTCACACAAAATAATGCAAAATAATTTTCTGAGGTGAATATCGATGCTTCTGCTAGAGATGATGTATGTGGAGGTGCAGTTGTGGCTACACTGAAAGGAGACATGTTGAATTGTGTTCATTGGGTTTCTTGCTTTAGTGATAAAATTCATTCTCACTGTATGAGATTCCTGTGTGTGATGCGGCGACCGTTCTACTGTTTCTCTATAATACTGATGCTTCCCAGAGCCGGGGTGTTATAATGATGGTATTAAGAGGTAGAACAATATACAGGACAACAATGAAGTGGGTGTGAAACGCACAGCCAGACACCGTCAGAGAAACAGTTTTAGGGAAATAAATCAACATCTTGTGACCAATCAGAATGGTGTAATTACTAATATTCTACTGCTGTACATGTGTATATTATTTTATAATAGAATGTCGACAGGATGGAGTGCAGAATGGAATGTGTGTGTGTGTGTGTGTGTGTGTGTGTGTGTGTGTGTGTGTGTGTGTGTGTGTGTGTGTATGTGTGTGTTCTGTTTTCTGTTCGTCTGTTTAATAATTTTCTCTCTCAGAATCCCTCCTCTGTTTGCATAGTAAATCAAAGTGTACTTTCAGGAGCGCTTCAATCGCTACCATTATCATCCCACCATGATTTGCAAATGTTTGTGCGTGTGTGTGTGTGTGTGTGTGTGTGTGTGTGTGTGTGTGTGTGTGTGTGTGTGTGTGTGTGTGTGTGTGTGTGTGTGTGTGTGGTCCCTGACCCAATAATTTCCTTCATATAAGCCTGAGGCCCTTTTTTTTCACTAGTCTAAGAGAGTCACTGATCTCTGATCAGGTCCTGAGTAGAGTAATGGCTGATCCTGAATTGAGGATCATTAGCAGGGATTAGCCCTTTAGTGGTTAACTAAATGTAGACACTGGATAAGGTCGAGGACTGGGTTTGTGCTAGTTAGATATAGTTAGTGATCTAAGATCACCTGCTCTAAGACCTAGTTCTGGGGCAGGATTGACTGATCATAGATCAGCTGTAATTGAGATATTACATTATTACTGTAATGTCACTGATCTTGGATCAGTTATAATAAGGATGACAGAGCTATAGATTGGGAACTGATCTAAAATCAGTTCTACGCATTATATAATTGATCTGAGATCAGTGACAGTATCTAACCAGCATGACACAGTTCTTATAACAGATCAGTTATCTGGAGAAAATGCTAATTATTTCTAATGCTGTTTAGGTACTGATACTCATTTTGGATCAGTTATTACAAGAATTGGTGCTATTTATTAATCATACTTAATATATTCATTGATCTCAGATCAGTTATAAGGATGGACATTTTTATGTATTTCTAGTGTTGGTTAGATCCTCTCACTGATTTCAGATCAGTTATCTGGACAGAAATTTTCTTTTGGCTTCTCCCATTAGGGGTCACCACAGCAGGTCATCCGTCTCCACACCCCCCTGTCCTCTACATCTGCCTCTTTCACACCAACTACCTGCATGTCTTCCCTCACCACATCCATAAAACTCCTCCTTGGTCTTCCTCTTTTCCTCCTTCCTGGTGTCTCCATCCTCAGCATTCTCCTACTGATATACCCCATGTCCCTCCTCTGCACATATCCAAACCATCTCAATCTCGCCTCCCTCACCTTGTCTCCAAAACGTCCTACATGCGCTGTTCCTCTAATAAACTCATTTCTGATCCTGTCCATCGTCGTCATCGAACATCTCAACATCTTCAGCTCCGCTACCTCCAGCTCCACCTCCTGTCTTTTACTCAATGCCACTGTCTCTAATCCATACAACATCTCAGGTCTCACCACAGTCCTATAAACTTACAGATACTCTTCTATCACAAATCACTCTTGTCACTCTTCTCCACCCACTCCACCCTGCCTGCACTCTTTTCTTCACTTCTCTAACACTCTCCATTACTTTGCACTGTTGACCCCAGGTACCTGAACTCCTCCACCTCCTCCTCCTCTTCTCCCTGCAACCGCACCCCTCCACTGCCCTCCCTCTTATTCACACACGTACTCTGTCTTACTCCTACTGACTTTCATTCCCCTTCTCTCCAGCGCATGTCTCCACCTCTCCAGGCTCTTCTCAACCTGCTCACTACTCTCACCACAAATCACAATATCATCCACAACCACCATAGTCCAGGGAGACTCCTGTCTGACCTCGTCCGTCAACCTGTCCATAACCACTGCAAACAGGAAAGGGCTCAGAGCCGATCCTTGATGCAGTTCCACCTTCACCTTGAACCAGTCTGTCGTTCCTACTGCACACTTCACTGCTGTCACACTGTCCTCATACATGTCCTGCACCACCCTCACATACTTCTCTGACACACCTGACTTCCTCATACAATACCACAACTCCTCTCTCCACCCTGTCGTACGCTTTCTCTAAATCCACAAACACACGATGCAACTCCTTCTGACCTTCTCTATACTTCTCCATCAAACATTCTCAAAGCAAATACTGCATCCTAAGTGTATATGGACGAAACACTATTTATTATTTAATGGTCTGTTAGATACTCTCACTGATTTTGGATAAGTTACAATAAGGCTGGTGATTAATATTTTATGCATTTTTCAGCATGTTCCGTGGAAAATAATTAATTTCTCAAATTAAAAAAGTGTGATGTTTGTTTTATTATTGTTTATTATTTCAAATGTCTTCAAATGTTATGACACATAGTTCCTGATCTCAGATCAGTCATAGGGGATGGATATGAGACTGTTAATGCTTATAGGATGCAGTTGTTGATCTGGGATCAGTTATAATGCTCACAAACTGCTCCTCATATAAAGGAGACAAAAGGTCACTGATCTTGGATCAGTCATAATGATGTTTTTCTTACTCTTTGTTCTAAAAAGTCACTGATCTTAGATCAGTTACAGAACAGATTGTTGTACTTTTGTGAATGTGAATGAAAATCGTTTGCTGGTCTGGGTTCAGTTGTAATGAGAACAGTGGCATTTCCACTCCATGTGTGTATTCTATCTCTGATCTGGGATCAGCTGTATCTGGGTCGTGTTGTTGCTTTTATATACATGTGTATAAACTTGAGTTGCTGAGCTCAGATCAGCTTCTATATGAATGGTGGTGTGTTTTGTTCACCCCAGGTGGAGGCGGCTACGGATTCCGAGTCGGAGAGCAGAGGATTACGAGAATATCATTCTGTAGGGATTCAGGTGGAAGATGACAAACGGTAAGTTAGCAATTTTCCGTTACTGTGTTTTTTCTCGGGTAAAAAGGGAGATTTACGTGAATCCAAGTGAGATACGGAGCTTCTTCTGATATTGCTGTTGCTTTATTCCACCTCTCGGAGTTTGAGTGAATGTGTTTGTACAGTAAATCCTGTTTCACAATTCTTTTTCAGAATGTTTTAATCGAAGCAAACTAATGATCAGAGTCGGAGATAAACGGTGAAAGTGCATAGGGGAAAGAAACACCTTAAACAAAATCTAAAAAATACTAACTGATACGAAATTATATCATTAATAGAAATTACGGCGGATCAGGGGATCATCTGTCTGTCTGTCTGTCTGTATTACTTTCTCTCTCTTTATTGCTTTCTCTCTGTCTATCTTTTTGTTTCAATTCATCTGTCTGTCTGTCTGTCTGTCTGTCTGTCTGTCTGTCTGTCTGTCTGTCTCACTTTCACTCTTTCTATTTCTATTTCTATTTCTATCTATCTATCTATCTATCTATCTATCTATCTATCTATCTATCTATCTATCTATCTATCTATCTATCTATCTATCTATCTGTATTACTTTCTCTCTCTTTCTTGCTTTCTCTCTGTCTGTCTTTTTGTTTCTGTCTGTCTGTCTGTATGTCTGTCTGTCTGTCTGCGTGCCTGTCTGTCTGTCTGTTTTACTTTCACTCTCTATCTATCTATCTATCTATCTATCTATCTATCTATCTATCTATCTATCTATCTATCTGTCTGTCTGTCTGTCTGTCTGTCTGTCTGTCTGTCTGTCTGTCTGTCTGTTTTACTTTTTCTCTCTCTTTCTGTCTGTATGTTTAACTCTCTGTCTATCTATCTATAAGTCTGTATTACTTTCTCTCTCTTGCTTGCTTTCTCTCTGTCTATCTTTCTGTCTCAATTTCTCTGTCTGTCAGTTTGTCTTTGTTTTTGTCTGTCTCACTTTCACTCACTTTTTATTTCTCTGTCTGTCTGTCTGTCTGTCTGTCTGTCTGTCTGTCTGTCTGTCTGTCTCTATCTATCTATCTATCTATCTATCTATCTATCTATCTATCTATCTATCTATCTATCTGTCTGTCTGTCTGTCTGTCTGTCTGTCTGTCTGTCTGTCTGTCTGTCTCTATCTCTGTCTGTCTGTCTGTCTATCTATCTATCTATCTATCTATCTATCTATCTATCTATCTATCTATCTATCTATCTATCTATCTATCTATCTTGTAATTCTGTCTCTCTCCGTTTTAGCGTGGGCCGGTTTAAGCGCTCCAACAGCGTGACAGCAGCAGTGCAGGCTGACCTGGAGCTGGAGGGTTTCCCTGCGATGGAGGATAAAAGTCTGCAGTTTGGAGGCGGTGGTCTGCAGAGGCACAGTGAGCCGAGTACGCCCACGCAGTACGGCGCAGTGAGAACTGTTCGCACGCAGGGCCTGTTCAGTTACCGTGACGACTACCGCTCTGCCAACGAGCCATCCAGCCCACAGCGCAGCGCGGAACCCTGGCGCGAGCCCTCAGTGCCCTCCGTGCCCGCCGTGCCCACCGTGGCCGTAACGGTTACTCCGCCCCAGGCCTCCGACTCGGGCCGGGCGTCACCCTCGGCCAGGAGGGACGGCACCTGGTTCATGCAGCTGTTGCACGGCGAGACCAAGAGGATGGAGGGATGGTGTAAAGAGATGGAGGGAGAGGCTGAGGAGAACGACCTGTCTGAGGAGAGTGAGTCCAAAACAATGACCATCAGAAATTATAGAGCCCAGTGTTGGAGGATCTTCTGAATATGTGTGTGTGTGTGTGTGTGTGTGTGTGTGTGTGTGTGTGTGTGTGTGTGTGTGTCTGTGTGTGTGTGTGTGTGTGTGTGTGTGTGTGTGTGTGTGTGTGTGTGTGTGTGTGTGTGTGTGTGTGTGTGTGTGTGTGTGTAGTTTTAGGTAAGATCCGGAGTGCAGTGGGCAGCGCTCAGCTCCTCATGTCCCAGAAATTTCAGCAGTTTTATTGGCTGTGTCAGCAAAATCTGGTAGGCTACACACCATTTGTGTGTGTGTGTGTGTGTGTGTGTGTGTGTGTGTGTGTGTGTGTGTGTGTGTGTGTGTGTGTGTGTGTGTGTGTGTGTGTGTGTGTGATGTGTTTATGCATTTGTCTGTATCTCTGTATATGTGTGTGCTTGTGTGACTTTTATGTCTGTGCATTGGGAACAGTGGTGATCAGTGATTGGTCGTTGGGAATAGTGGTGATCAGTGATTGGTCCTTGGGAATAGTGGTGATCATTGATTGGTCCTTGGGAATAGTGGTGATCATTGATTGGTCCTTGGGAATAGTGGTGATCAGTGATTGGTCCTTGGGAATAGTGGTGATCATTGATTGGTCCTTGGGAATAGTAGTGATCAGTGATTGGTTGTTAGGAATAGTGGTGATCAGTGATTGGTTGTTAGGAATAGTGGTGATCAGTGATTGGTCCTTGGAAATAGTGGTGATCATTGATTGGTCCTTGGGAATAGTAGTGATCAGTGATTGGTCCTTGGGAATAGTGGTGATCAGTGATTGGTCCTTGGGAATAGTGGTGATCATTGATTGGTCCTTGGGAATAGTGGTGATCATTGATTGGTCCTTGGGAATAGTAGTGATCAGTGATTGGTCCTTGGGAATAGTAGTGATAAGTGATTGGTCCTTGGGAATAGTGGTGATCAGTGATTGGTCCTTGGGAATAGTAGTGATCAGTGATTGGTCCTTGGGAATAGTGGTGATCATTGATTGGTCCTTGGGAATAGTGGTGATCATTGATTTAGCCTTGGAAATAGTAGTGATCAGTGATTGGTCCTTAGGAATAGTAGTGATAAGTGATTGGTCCTTGGGAAAAGTGGTGATCAGTGATTGGTCATTGGGAATAGTGGTGATCAGTGATTGTTTTTTGGGAATAGTAGTGATTGGTTTTTGGGAACAGTGGTTATTACTGATTGGTTGTTGTGATCAGTGTAAAGGCCAGTGCTTGTGTGTACAGGTGGTGGTCTACAGACTGATGATTCCCCTGGAACATCTCACAAGCTTGGAAGCGATAGCTGAATCACGTAAAAAGAATTGTCGTAACGTTTTAGCTGCGTAACCTGATTCTGAACATGAGCAACTTTCCCTTCGTTACTTCCAGACATCAGAAATCGTAACGCATTCGGTTAATTGGCTTGTTATCTTCTTCAGTGTCACAGTGCATTTTGAGAAGCAAACTTTGCACATTTGATGCTGCCAATATCGTCAGTATCGACAAGAACCGATTTGATATAACCGCTTTATATAATCGCATTAAAAAACCGAGTCATAGCAGGGCAAATTAATTAAACTTTTTTTCAACTCACCTTAAATGACTTACTGATTGGAGTTTGATGAAGCGCAAAACTTATGAATTATTAATATTTCTTTTCACTTCTATTAGCGCTGACTACTCATGAGGACATCTAGTGGAGAAGTGCTGAACTGCATGTTCATTAACGTCCTCCTCAGTAGTGAAGGGACCTAGGAGACCTTTTCAGTTTAAAGTGTGTGCGTGTGTGTGTGTGTGTGTGTGTGTGTGTGTGTGTGTGTGTGTGTGTGTGTGTGTGTGTGTGTATACCCAGTATATGATTATTCTGAGAGCAGGAGATTGTGTTCTTATTACCTGAAAGCAGGAGGAACTTCACTGCATTAAAGACTGGAATAATCAGAAGAGTGAATAATATGCAGTGTGAGGTGTTTACACTCACACAACAATTACAAAACAAACAAATATGTTTCTTCACTGTTACTGTTTACCTCCAACAAACACCTGCACAAATGTTTTACACAATAATCAATAATCAATAACACTTGATTTATATCAGACACCTGCATTCCAGTTTTTCTCAGTCGCTTTGGAGCGTTTCTCAGATCAGAAATGAAATTCTCAAAACTACTTGTTCAACCTCCACATCTACTTATCTTTCAGACAGACAGACAGACAGACAGACAGACAGACAGACAGACAGACAGACAGACAGACAGATAGATAGATAGATAGATAGATAGATAGATAGATAGATAGATAGATAGATAGATAGATAGATAGATAGAAATAATAACTGATGTATGAACTTCACTGTGTAATTCAGTGTGAAATGTTGAACCCTGTACCCACTGCAGGACCCAAGTGCCATGCCACGACCCACCTCTCAGGACCTGGCTGGATTCTGGGACCTGCTGCAGCTCTCCATCGACGACGTCACCTCCAAATTCGATGAGCTTCAGAAGATCAAAAGCAATGATTGGAGGATTATAGAAAGTCCTGTGAAGAAGGTGAGCTCTGAGCTTGGATATCAAACCCCCTCAAACACTGATACATCAAACACGTCATTCTTACAACCTTCCTTTTCTGATTTATATAATTTAAGAATTCATCATTTTTCCAATTTGATTTCACCTTCAGTAAAATAATAGAAAATCAGCAGGAAACGGAATGAAACAGATCATTTCACAGCGTCTACAGCTGCTCCTGCACGAACTGCTCCAGGCCACCAGGGGTCGACATTTCCAACCATTTCCAGCAGCAGCTCTGACAAATGAATGTTTTTTATCATTATAATATCGTCATAATACGTTATCGTTTCTATAGCAACAGCTCCTTCACGAGAACTTGTACTTCTTTTAAACCGTCCTTTTTTCTTGTTTGTTCATTTCAGCTCCCGCCCCCTGTACCAAAGAAGATGCTGAAGAAGAGCGTGACGCGGGAGAAGTCCCTGGATCTTCCCGACCGACAGAGACAGGAAGCCCGGAGGCGTCTCATGGCTGCCAAAAGAGCGGCGTCGTTTCGGCAGAACTCGGCGACTGAGCGAGCCGACAGCATCGAGATTTACATCCCTGAGGCACAGACGAGACTCTGAGAGACTCTCCACAGCTTCATCACCACCACCATCATCATCATCCCCATCATCATCATCATCATCATCATAATCATCATCATTATATTCAACCAGCAAGACATTGATACAGAATTTCCCAAATTAGATATCTCATCTCTGGCAAAAAAAATAATATTTCGATGTAATTAGTGAAGATTATGATTTAGTTTGATGGTATGAGTGTGTGAAAGGTGTGAGGAGAAATTAACCCCTGATCACCATGTATCACTAAGTTCGGGTTATTCAGTAGGTGACGTGAGTAAACAAAACACAGCATTTGGCTCGACCAGTGTGTGTAAGCAAAACGGTGCTTTTTAGATTCTTCAAGTGCTATTACTGACACTACGCTCAGGAACCAGCACCAGCACCTCACCGCTTTCCATCCCGTCCCTGCCCCTCTCCCTGCCCCTGTCCCTGCCCATGCCCCTGTTAATACCCCCACCCTGTCCCTGCCCCTGTCCCTACCCCTGCTGATGCTGATGCTGTTTATCAGCACCTCACCGCTTTCCATTCTGCCCCTGCCCCTGTCCTTGCCAATGCCCCTGCCCTGCCCCTGCCCATGTGCCTGCCCCTGTGCTTGCGCCTGCCCCTGCCCCTGTCGCTACCCCTGCCCCTGTTCATGCTGAGGCTCATGTTGATACTGATGCTGTTTTGTTGTTGATGGGGTCAGGAGTTTTTTTTTTCATCATGCCATTTCTCTCTCTCTCTCTCTTTTTCTCTTTCTACCCTTCACTTTCTCTCTCTATATCTGCATACAATATTGCCAAAGCATCAGTAAGAACAGAATGGAGACTAATAAAATGTCTATGCTTTTTTATTAGTAATAATATATATATATATATATATATATATATATATATATATATATATATATATATATATATATATAATTTATTTACTTATCCATTTGTTTAAATGTTTGTTTATTTATTTATATTTATTGATCTTTTCTCGCTTTATTTCCTTCACTTTCTCTCAATCTCTCTCTCTCGATCTATCAATCTTGCTTTCGGTCTCTTCTTTTTTCTTAATTGGCACAATGGTCTGCATACAATATTTTTTATACAATAATGTTATTATTATTATTATTATTATTATTATTATTATTATTAATAATAATATATTATTATTGGTTTTTAATTTATCTATTTTTTATTTTTTATTTATTTATTCATTTATTTATCCCTCTCTTTCGCTTTTCCAGCTCTCAGAATACAGATTGGGTTTTTTTGCCAAGAAATGTCTCACTGGTTCCTGACTAATTTCAGGGAAGTGGTTGCTCAGTGGTTAAGGCTCTGGGTTACTGATCAGAAGGGCAATGGTTCAAGCCCTGGTATTGACAAGCACCCACTTTTGCAGCCCTTAAGAAAGGCCCTTAGTGCTGCTGACCCCATGCTCTGACCACAGTTTTCCAACATGTACATGTGTAAAGCACCTTTACTTTTACACAAAAAAGGTTTATCCAGAAGCTACCACCAGGGGGACGTATGCAAAGTTTATTAATCATAATTCAGATCTTTCGAAACCCTCATATGTAAATCAACAATAAAAAGTGCAGAGAATTGAATACCTCAAATGTCAAAACCTGCACTGAAAGTCTCAAATTGAATCTCATCACTCAGGTAGACAAAAAGCTGTCATGAAAAAAAACAACGTGTACAATTTTTCCCCAGCGAGCTCCTGATTTCTGCTTTACTTTCCCCTTAATGTTTTTCATCATAGTCTCATATTCAGCTCCTTCGCTCTATTTCTCATTCTGTAGGAACATATTTGATTTGTATTTTTCTCTGTTGGATTCGATCTTTTGAATCGATGATGATGAGGGAAGGGTAAGGTAGATGTTTAAATCTGGAAAAGGGGGGGGGGGGGTCCAGAATTTTCACATTCATCTTTCTAAATATTCTTGTGTATGTAGGTCCAGGGGAAATGTTGTTTATTGTTGTTCTCACAGGTATAGTTGCAGTTGAATTGTGAGGTCACGCAAGGTCATGTGCAGATGGGGAGTGTTTATTTATTCATTTATATATTCATTTATTCATATAGACCCCTTTTCCTTAGGACGGTAGGGTCCGTGTACTTTCAACTGCCTTTTTTCTTCCCTTTTGTGGCAGTAAAAAAAAAACGTCATGAGTTGCTTTTGATTTGCAGAATACGAGCTCTGAGAAATGAATGAGAATGAGAAATGTAAGTTGCTCTGGATAAGAGTGTCCGCCAACTGCTACAAACACAATCCAAATTATTTTCTTCCTATCAACTCACAAAGTATCAAAAACTTGCTTGAAGACGTACTCGTCTATTTAACATAAGGACATTATCAGGCACTCATGTGGACTTGGATTTGGATTTGAAGTTTTGATACGATTCCCTTCTTTTTGGGAGATTTGATTATCCTTTTCTCTGCTTCTGAAGTTTTCATACAACTGAGCAGTTATGGGGTTAAGGGGCCCAGGAGAGGAAGCTTGGTGTGGCTGGAATTTGAGCTCACAACCTTCTGATCCACAGTCCCACACTTGAACATCCCAATCTTATTTGTGCTTATCAAATCACAAGGGTGTTGTGTAGGTGAGGTGAGGAGGTCTGGGGTGCAGACAGCGTTGCATGAGATCTTCCACTTCAACCCATGTGAAGTATATCTTCATGGAGCTGTCTGTCCACAGGGGCATCGTCTTTGTAATTGTCAAGCACATATGGCTGGAAATGGCAGGTGTCCCAATACTTTTGGTAGATATGAGAGTGTTTAAAGCTAATTGAAAACGGTCCTAGGAGTGTTATTTGGCCTTGAGTAAGTGATCGACAGCTGTTTCAGAGAAAACATTTCTGAAAACTCACTGATCTTTCAGTTCACTTTTTAAACAAAAATTTTGCTTCAAATCTTTTTTTTCCACCCGACGCCTTTTGACATAAAATGAATTTCGAGCCAACAATCATACAACCACTCATATTACTGACAGTCTACAGCATTACATCACATAAAGCATTCAGCTTGTTCAACGTTTTATTTCCCTCCAATTTCTCCTGACCACGAAAATGACAGATCTGCTCATTACTCGTGCTGTTTGTTATCTTCACAGGATTGACAATTTGCTCAAATGACTTAAAGTCAACACAAAACATCGGCTGTATTGCTCATGCTAGACCCGCCACCGTCTGACAAATTGGATGAGCGTGAATCACCAAGAGATTGTCTGAAGTTATCCGTGACCTTTCAGAGGACCATCCTGTTATCTCTGGTGTTCCTTCATGACAGATGGTGATGAGACACGATGTGTCATTTGGTTCCTGCACAGAGGCAGCGCTGTGATTAATCTCACCATCAACTTCAGAGCTTCGGTTTTAACAACTTTCAGTTTTTTCTTTATACAGCCCTCAGTTCCTCGGGTGAAGGTTCCGGTCTTGTGTTCAGGGAAGCCTGAAGAAAATGTCTGTTCTTTTAGATCTAAGGAGTAAAGTCCCTGGATTAAAGTGTCCACCAAAATTGCTGGACTAAAACTCATAATTATGAGTAATTATAATGTAAATATAGTTTTACAGGCGTTCGTTTCTGGACTGTAGTTTCTACACATTAGTCCTTGAACAATAGCTCCTAGGCATTAGTTCCTGGATTAGAGCTCTCAAATGTTAGTTCCTGGATTACAGCCCAGATTTAGTCATTAAATCAACCCTAGTTCCTAGACTACAGCTTCAATGCATTTGCACCTGGACTTACGTTCTTAAGCATTAGTTCCTGGACAATAGCCCATATGCAGTAGTCCCTGGCATAGAGCTCTCAGGCATTAGTTCCTGAACTACACATCTTAGGTATTAGTTTCTGGACTGCAGTTTCCAGGCCTTTTTCCTGGACTGTTGCTCCTAGACATTAGTTACTGTATTATAGTTCCCAGACATTGGTTCCTGGACTACAGCTTCAAGTAATTTGTTCCTAGACTAAAGTTCCCAAGTATTAGTTCCTGGACTATAACCCCTAGGCATTAGTCTCTGAAATAAATCTCTCAGACATGGGACTAGACATCCAGACATTAGTTCCTGGATGATAGCTCCCACAAATAGGTCTTTGTATTCAAATTCCTAGACATTAGTTTCTAGACTACACCTTGAAGCTGTAGCCTAGGAACTAATGTCTAGGAATTCAAGCACAAAGACCAATTTGTGGGAGCTATCATCCAGGAATCTCTGGGAGCTCTAGTCCAGGAACAAATGTCTGGGAGCTCTAGTTCTGGAACTATACCTGAGAATAGAGTTCTCAGGTATAGTTCCAGAACTAGAGCTCCCAGACATTTGTTCCTGGACTAGAGCTCCCAGAGATTAGTTGCTGAAAAAGAGTTCCCAGGTTTTAGTTCCTGAACTATATCCCTTGTACTTCCCAGTCTTCAGTTCTTGGACAACAGCTCCCAGGCATTCATTCATGGACTAGGGCTACCAGGCATTAGTTTCTAATATAGAGCTCCAATGCATTTGTTCCTGTTGCTCCTAGATATTAGTTCTTGTACTGTAGTTCCCAGGCATTAGTTCCTGGCTTAACATTTCTCTGTTCTCTGCTTGGATTCCTGTCTTTAAATCTCTTGGCTCACCTACTTCCCAGAGCTGAAACTCCTGAGTGTTTCTGTGGTTTCTAATTCTGCCCTCTTGGTTCCTGGATTAAAAAGTGTCCATGAAATTACTGAATTTAACGTCTTGGATTAGTTCCTAATCTTAAATATCTTGATGCAGGTTGCTGGACTGAGGTGTCTGAGCTAAAATACTCTTCTTAAGCTCCTGAGATAAATCAACTTCCCTCCGCTTTTAAACAACAAACCCGCTGGATTCTAAACGAGTATGAAATTCCTGCCTCCAAATTTTTTTTTTTCTCTGCAGTTTGGTTGTTGAGTTCCTAATTTCATAAATCCACCCACTTACTATGCTGCTAACAAAGTGTGTGTGTGATTTTAGTTTCAAGAACAGCTTCCTGTTTTTGTTTTGTTTTGTTTTTTAATATATGACCTTATATGACCTTTGGGTTATTTTTTGCTAATGTCAGTTTGAGATGTGTGTTTTAAAAAAAGCCTGAGTGATCATGCACATGTCCTGTTTTACTCAGAGGGAGAAAGGAAGTGTTAACATGGCAGGTGTGTGTGGAACACAGAGCTTCCTCAGATGACATTTGGCCTGTCTTGTCTTACCACACACACACACACACACACACACACACACACACACACACAAAGCACAGCAAGGCTTGTCAGAAGATTGTGATAAGATATGCCGGAGACCTTGTTCCTGGCAGGCGCTCACACGTGCAACATTTCGCCTTTCCTTTATTTTTGACCTTTAATAGTAATTTTAGATCAGACTGTCACCTCAGACACTGCGGCACATTTGTTTCAACCCAGATATCCGATACGAAAGATTTAAATACGACTGTCCAAATCAAACGTGTCTCCTGAAGACCAAATTATCTACTCATGAGAATATTTTTATATTTATATTTTTATATTTTTATATCACCTGGTCATGAGTAAGGTGCTTTTCAAGCATCGCATTCCGCTTTTTGTCCCAATTTGCTCTTATAATTCTCTCCACTCTTCTGGGAGGATGTTCCACTAGTTCACATTCATCTCAAAGGTGTTCAGTAGGGTTGAGGCCAGAGCTCTATAGCAGGAGATCTTCACTCCAAACCAGGTTTGGGTTATCTAAGTTTTTCAGAATCAGTTTATCCCTCACATTATATCCAAGATATATTGTGCTTCTCCTGCTACTAGTAAACCTTCTCGTGACTCTTCCCCCATCAGTACATTCAGTTATCAGCATTAAATTAGAACAACTACAAAAAGACAAAATAGCATTAAATTCTAGGTTTTTCTGCAATTTAGTTTCTGAAATTCCTGCACTAAAGGTTTTTTGGACTATAAATCCCAGGCATTAGTTCCTGAGCTAACACACCTGGACTAAAAATACAATTTGGTAGTGCATTGTTAACGTTCATTAGTTGGACATTAGTTCCTGGACTATATTTCCTGCACTTTACTTCTTGGACTGGATTTTACCTGGCATTAGTTCCTGAACTATAATTCCCTGGCATTAGTTCTTGCACTATATTTCCCTGGCATTAGTTCCTGGACTATATTTCCCTGGCATTAGTTCCTGGACTATATTTCCCTGGCATTAGTTCCTGGACTATATTTCCCTGGCATTAGTTCCTGGACTATATTTCCCTGGCATTAGTTCCTGGACTATATTTCCATGGCATTAGTTCCTGGACTATATTTCCCTGGCATTAGTTCCTGAACTATAATTCCCTGGCATTAGTTCCTGGACTATATTTCCCTGGCATTAGTTCCTGGACTATATTTCCTGCACTTTACTTCTTGGACTGGATTTTACCTGGCATTAGTTCCTGAACTATAATTCCCTGGCATTAGTTCTTGCACTATATTTCCCTGGCATTAGTTCCTGGACTATATTTCCCTGGCATTAGTTCCTGGACTATATTTCCCTGGCATTAGTTCCTGGACTATATTTCCATGGCATTAGTTCCTGGACTATATTTCCCTGGCATTAGTTCCTGAACTATAATTCCCTGGCATTAGTTCCTGGACTATATTTCCCTGGCATTAGTTCCTGGACTATATTTCCTGCACTTTACTTCTTGGACTGGATTTTACCTGGCATTAGTTCCTGAACTATAATTCCCTGGCATTAGTTCTTGCACTATATTTCCCTGGCATTAGTTCCTGGACTATATTTTCCTGGCATTAGTTCCTGGACTATAATTCCCTGGCATTAGTTCCTGGACTATATTTCCCTGGCATTAGTTCCTGGACTATATTTCCCTGGCATTAGTTCCTGGACTACATTTCTCTGGCTTTAGTTCCTAGACTACATTTCCATCGCATTAGTTCCTGGACTATATTTCCCTGGCATTAGTTCCTGGACTATATTTCCCTGGCATTAGTTCTTAGACTATATTTCCCTGGCATTAGTTCTTAGACTATATTTCCCTGGCATTAGTTCTTAGACTATATTTCCCTGGCATTAGTTCCTGAACTATAATTCCCTGGCATTAGTTCCTGGACTATATTTTCCTGGCATTAGTTCTTGCACTATATTTCCCTGGCATTAGTTCCTGGACTATATTTCTCGCACTTTAGTTTCTAGATTATATTTCCCTGGCATTAGTTCCTGGACTACATTTCTCTGACTTTAGTTCCTAGACTACATTTCCATCGCATTAGTTCCTGGACTATATTTCCCTGGCATTAGTTCCTGGACTATATTTCCCTGGCTTTAGTTCCTGGACTATATTTCCCTGGCTTTAGTTCCTGGACTATATTTCCCTGGCTTTAGTTCCTGGACTATATTTCCATCGCATTAGTTCCTGGACTATATTTCTCTGGCATTAGTTCCTGGCATTTTTTTTATATCGAAAGCAAAAAGGGGGGGAAAAAACAGCTTTTTATTGTTTCTGATCCACACACAGAAAAGAAAATGACTTATCTATGCATTTTTCTTTATTGGGTTAATTGCACTGTGTAGTCATGATTGAAATCTCACAATACTGAATCTGATCAATGCCCTAAAGTGCACATCTAACATTCAAAATATCCAGTTTAATTTCCACTTTGGGGCTGTTTGCACTAATGATAAACAATCCAGTAGATGGTAGGGCAGGGCAGACAGGGTGGGGCAGGGCAGACAGGGTGGGGCAGTGGAGACAGGGCGGGGCAGGGCAGACAGGGCGGGGCAGGGCAGACAGGGCGGGGCAGGGGAGACAGTGCGATGCAGGGCAGACAGGGCGAGGCAGGGCAGACAAGGTGGGGCAGGGCAGACAGGGTGGGGCAGGGAAGACAGGGTGGGGCAGGGGAGACAGGGCGGGGCAGGGCAGACAGGGCGGGGCAGGGGAGACAGTGCGATGCAGGGCAGACAGGGCGGGGCAGGGGAGACAGGGTGGGGCAGGGCATACATGGTGGGGCGGGGCAGGCAGGGTGAGGCAGGGCAGGGTGGGGTTATTCAGGGTTGTTCTGTAATGATTGTGTGAAGATGTTTGCGATATTACACTGTAAGAATACAGAAGAGATGTGTGGGACTCCCATTTCCTGTCCCTCACTAGTGATCCATATGAACTTCTCAGAGTAAAGCCAGAATGCTGGATGAATTGTGATTCTGATTCTGTACTGATGGTTGATCAGTTCATTTTACATCCACTTTGTTTAAACCCCAAACCCAAATACCTCAAATAACAATCTAATGGCAAAAAAAAAACAACCTATAAATGAGGCAAAATAGCAATAAAAAGCAAAATTTTAATAGCAAAAAAAAGTTTTTAAACAGAATTATTTCATCATTTCAAGGTTTCATTCATCATTGTATGAAGGCGATGTAGACAGACCTGAATTTTTATTTCCTTTTTTTTTTTTTTTTTACCAAGCAACAGTTTCGTTTTTACAAAGATGGAGGGAAAAAATGTCCAATATAATACCACATTCCCAGAAACCATTGTACTCTGTGTCTTTTACCTTCCTCTCCATCATAAAGTGATGATTATTCAATTCTACTCAGAGCTACTGATTAATGACTGAGAAATGACAGTAACAATGCGTATATTCACACTTACTCATGACGATATTTCGCTATGACGTGGAAAATCCTTGACGTATTTGTCCGTATCATGACACAGAGCCATGGCGAAAATTCCAGAGTATTCGTTTTCTCTTTATTTAATATTTGTTGAGAGCGTTTTTATAGATTTTTTTAATACCCTAAATCTATGAAGGCTTGAATAAAGAAATATGAAAAATCTTAACCAGTAAGAAAAAAACACCCCATTAGAGCATCATGGAATGGGAAAAAAAAAAAGGTAGCACCAATAATTATTTTATTTCCATTTATTTCTTGGCAAGCGGTGACCGTGCTGAGACTAAGGGTGCCAAAAGTTTTGCAGCTACATTTTGCAGAAATTATATGCCGTATGGACCAAAGACACCCTTATGGACACCTGAGCATTAGTATGGTATGAACTTTCAAAACATCTCATTCCACAATGAGTCCCCATTTGCTGTTATAAGCCTCCACTCTTCTGGGAAGATGTTCCTCTTGAGTTATTGTAAAGATTGGTGTAGATTCATTCAGTTATAAGGGTGTTAGCAAAGTCAGGTACTGATGTAGGTGAGATGAGGAGACCTGGGGTTCATCCAGCATTCCAAATGATCTCAATATGGTTTAGAGATTGATAGCAGGAGATCTTTCACTCCAACCTCATGTAAAGCAGATCTTCATGGAGCTGGGGCATTGTCATGCTGGAACAGGTTCTAATGAAGGGAAATGTTCATGCTCATGGATCCAAAGACGTCTAATACAATTGTGTGCCTCCAAACCAAAGTTTGGAGATGAATCACATATTTCCTGAAAAGTCAAGTGTCCCAATACTTTTCTCCAAACTGTGTATAATCAACCTACGATCTTTTACACTGAAGCGACCAGGATGAAGTTTCACATCGACGAATGCGTGGGGATCATCATTCCGAAGTGAGATCCATCTATATATTTCCTCTTACTTGAAATCATCCACATCCACCATGCATTACACCCAGAACCCATCTCCAATGAAAACCGCTGTATGTTTTTATCACCTTGCAGTGGCGTCCCGGCCGAGAGATTCTCGCGATGAAAAAAAGAAAGAAAGAAAAAGAAGATTGATATAATTAAAATCCAAAAGCGGTAGTCGTTTAGCTGAAAATATTTTCATTTATTATACTGTATAGCGTATCATATCAATACGAAGGAGGAATATAATACCAAATATTCATGATTTGTACAGAAATATATATATATATAGATATATATAGATATATAAATATATAAATGACGCTTCATTGAAGCAGAACTATTTTCTGCTCTTAATCATGGTTTTGTTTCTTTACACTTTCGTTGCCTGGGTTGTTTTGATACGCTGTTATGATGGCATGCAAGGTACCTGATATTACTGAATGTCTGATTTATTATTAGCTTCATTGCCTTTTGTAACCGCGTTGTTGAACGTCATATGGGTTGATTCATTTGTTTTACATTTTATTGCACTGATAGATTTGAAATTTCATTCGATTTGATTCTGCCTCTTTCGTTTCGGGTTCAAAATCTGCTTCAGAGGCCTTTTACGGTCAGTTTTCAATCTTTGGGTTATCTTTTAAATGAGCTGTTGGTTTATTTATCGGTCATCAAATGTAAATATTTCTGCCATTAAATTTTTTGGAAGAAAATACTCATTGCATTGTTTCGTTCTTTTGGAGTCGAATTTATTAATCTCGTTTTATCTCTTGGAAAGACAAAAACAGATTTTTATTCACTTAGGACCAAAATCGTAACTTAAATTTGTCTATTTAATGATATCGAGATTGTCAGAAACATTGTATGTATACATAATGCAGTGGATGGCCATCAGGGTCAGCAAGACCTTCTCTTCTGACCTAAACACTCAGAATCACTGACTTATGTTTTAATATTTTTTTCACCATGAATATGTATTAAATGATTCCCAATAGTCTATTCTCATCATTTACAACTTTTCTTTCGAATGCACTGCTTCCACTAGTATATGTTAATGTTCCAGTATTTTTCCAGTCAGATTTCACGTTTTTTCCAGAGTTTTTCCAGATTTCCAGAGTCAAAGAAATCTGCTTTTCCGGCCTTCAAAATCAACTGTGCAGGTGCCTTTATCTTCAAATACATGAAAATGAAACTGTTGCTTCAACCAATCAAATTTTGAGTTTCTGACTCCGGGGCCATCCAGCAGTTGTATTATAAAAGATTACAAAAATAAATATAAAATATAAAATATAAAATAAAAAATCTTAAAAGATATATAGATGTTCAAATTGTTCATTACTATGAAGTAAAACGATTCTGACTCTCAAAAAGCCGGATTCGGAGTCGGCTCATAGCGATTCGACTCATCCGATCCCACCTGACGTTGCTATGGCGCATTTGATTGGTCGTCAGGGTTTAACTGACACCGGTGTCAGCCAATTGACTTCCAAGAAAACACCAGCCGGGTGGGACTTGGTCATACCATGTGATCTAATGGCTGTCATATGAGATTCAGTTGCGTTGGATGAAGAACAGGAGGAACCGCGTCTGAATGGAGTTCGCGACTTCTTCAAGAAACACACGTAAGATATAATATTTTAATTTCATGTCATTTATTTAGCGTTTTACACGTACCGAGGACACAGGAAGTTATTATTTACCGGGGTAACTCTTAGCCTGCTAGCTCAAGTAATGTACTAAGGCTGTGTCTCAAATGCCCCTCTGCGCCCTTAACAAATTCACTAAATAGAGCGTAAAAAAATTTTTTTCTTTACCATAAATTAGCATATTGTGAATTATGGCGTTTTCACGTTTAATTTTGTTATCGCTGTTCTTTCTGTATTAAATTGAATTGAGATGGCTGCATCCCAAATCGCCTCCTAGTCCCTATACAAGTGCACTACTTATATTTTTGAGACGAAGCAAGTTGGTTCCTGTTTTTGCTTATACTATAGTAGCTTTAAAGGGGAGGGGGCGGGGCCAGTTAGTCACGTGGTACAGCATCTTCTTGTGATTGGTGAAAATAAATAAAGACGTACTGTTACCTGTCTCACGCGTGTCTTTTCACGTCCTCCAGCCATGCGATCCGTTAGGTGAGGGACCGGCGCTCACGTGGAAAGGAAGCCCTCGGGCCTAAGAAAACATGGCGTCCGTAGGGAATGGAGCCTTCGAACTGAATTACAGCTCCACATCTGTACAGCTGCAGCTCATCGGCCTCGGCTTCGGCTTCTACACCGTCGTCTTCCTCCTGTCCCACTTCCTCTCTGTCCTGATGTCCCAGACCTACCGCTCTCTGTCCACGAAAGAGAAGGTGTGGAGAACTTGCAGCAGAAAGGAAAGTCCAGGGGGCGGAGCTTGATCTGATTCTGATCCAGCTTAAACACACACCTTGTAGTTAGACTCCGCCCACATGGGAGGAGCTGGGTCAGGTCTGACTCCACCCACTGGATTTTTAGTTCTGTATCATGATTTACACAAAAGCATATTAATATGCCACCTGAACAGGTCACGCCTACTGAACACACCACTACCCCACACACACTGAACACACCACTACCCCACACACACTGAACACACCACTACCCCACACACACTGAACACACCACTACCCCACACACACTGAACACACCACTACCCCACACACACTGAACACACCACTACCCCACACACACTGAACACACCACTACCCCACACACACTGAACACACTGATTGTACACAGCACTCCCCCACACGGAACACGTCCACAGCATCATGTTGCTAAAGGAAAGTAATAAACAGTTTCTGTTACCTGGGCGATGATTATTTCCTGCTTTAGCCTTTTTTCCCATCATAACTGCTGTGTGGTACTTTTTATCCGTTTCTACTTACCTTTTAAATGCTACTAAAATGAGAGAACATTATTGCTGTGTGTGTGTGAGAGCAGGTGTTCTGGTGTTTGGCGGCGACGCGGGCGAGTTTCGGCGTGCAGGGTTCATGGGCGGGGTTACGTGCTCTGATGGAGGACGGCCCCGTGTTCAGTGATAAGGTGCGTGGACAGACCGGCTGGTCCTGGTTCAACGTGCTGACGGCTTGCGGGTTCTTCTTGTTCGAGAACACGGCGCTTCACGCGTCCAACTTGGCGTTCAGATCGTTCGACGTTCCGCTCGCCGCTCACCACGCCTTCGCCCTGGCCGGATTTGTCGGCACCGTTCTGTACAGGGACATGGGACACTTCCTGCCCGTTGTCACGCTGCTGCTGGAGATGAGCACACCGTTCACCTGCGTCTCCTGGATGATGCTCAAGGTGGGAGGGGCCGGGCTGAAACGAGACGCATGATTGGTTAAAATTTAAACGCACAGTGTGTCAGGTTTTACAGGGAACAGTAAAGTTCAGGGGCTTGTGGCCTGCGTAGTAAATAAGAGCTTGTGGTTTGGGACACGTCCATAAACTACCACAAACCTATAAGAGCTTCACAGAGCTGAACTACACCACTGCCCCGTCATCCTCTGTGTGTGTGTGTGTGTGTGTGTGTGTGTGTGTGTGTGTGTGTGTGTGTGTGTGTGTGTGTGTGTGTGTGTGTGTGTGTGTGTGTGTGTGTGTGTGTGTGTGTGTGTGTGCGCGTGCGCGTGCGCGTGTGCGTGTGTGCATGTGTATGTAAGTAAGAGAGCTTAGAAAGGGGAACTACCAGAGCATGGTTAGTGTAGAAAAGAGGAAGTGAGAGTGTGACAGGTTTCATCATTTCCATCATGTGGCATGGTGCTGATGAGCTGCTCGTACATAGTCATCATGAAGTACATTCATCTCTCTTCTCCTTCTGTCTTCCCTCTCTCTTCTCTTCTTTCATATCCTCTCTCTCTCTCTCTCTCTCTCTCTCTCTCTCTCTCTCTCTCTCTCTCTCTCTCTCTCTCTCTCTCTCTCTCTCTCTCTCTCTCTGCAGGCTGGTTGGTCTCTTACCATATTGTGGAGAGCGAATCAGTGGTTGATGATCCACATGTTCCACTGTCGCATGGTGCTGATGTACTACATGTGGTGGGTGTGTTGGTGTAACTGGACTGAGATACTCGTGTACGTTCCTCTGCTCCAGCGCCTTATCTACTTCACAGGCCTGGCGCTCCTCACACTCATCATCAACCCTTTGTGGATGCATAAAAAGACCATGCAGCTACTCAACCCTGTCGACTGGAACTTCAGCAACAAACCGGCACCCGAGAACTGCCCTACAGGGGGTAAAATACACCGTAACTGAGCTCAAATGACTTGGGACACTGAGTGGAGGAGGAGGAGGAGGAGAGTGAGGGTCACTGAGTGGGGGAGGAGGAGTGAGGGTCACTGAGTGGGGGAGGAGGAGGAGGAGGAGTGAGGGTCACTGAGTGGGGGAGGAGGAGGAGGAGGAGTGAGGGACACTGAGTGGGGGAGGAGGAGGAGGAGTGAGGGACACTGAGTGGGGGAGGAGGAGGAGGAGTGAGGGACACTGAGTGGGGGAGGACAAAGAGGAGTGAGGGACACTGAGTGGGGGAGGACAAAGAGGTGTGAGGGACACTGAGTGGGGGAGGACAAAGAGGTGTGAGGGACACTGAGTGGGGGAGGACAAAGAGGTGTGAGGGACACTGAGTGGGGGAGGACAAAGAGGTGTGAGGGACACTGAGTGGGGGAGGACAAAGAGGTGTGAGGGACACTGAGTGGGGGAGGACAAAGAGGTGTGAGGGACACTGAGTGGGGGAGGACAAAGAGGTGTGAGGGACACTGAGTGGGGGAGGACAAAGAGGTGTGAGGGACACTGAGTGGGGGAGGACAAAGAGGTGTGAGGGACACTGAGTGGGGGAGGACAAAGAGGTGTGAGGGACACTGAGTGGGGGAGGACAAAGAGGTGTGAGGGACACTGAGTGGGGGAGGACAAAGAGGTGTGAGGGACACTGAGTGGGGGAGGACAAAGAGGTGTGAGGGACACTGAGTGGGGGAGGACAAAGAGGTGTGAGGGACACTGAGTGGGGGAGGACAAAGAGGTGTGAGGGACACTGAGTGGGGGAGGACAAAGAGGTGTGAGGGACACTGAGTGGGGGAGGACAAAGAGGTGTGAGGGACACTGAGTGGGGGAGGAGGAAGAGGTGTGAGGGACACTGAGTGGGGGAGGAGGAAGAGGAGTGAGGGACACTCAGTGGGGGCTGAGGAAGAGGAGTGAGGGACACTGAGTGGGGGAGGAGGAAGAGGAGTGAGGGACACTGAGTGGGGGAGGAGGAAGAGGAGTGAGGGACACTGAGTGGAGGGGGAGGAGGAAGAGGAGTGAGGGACACTGAGTGGAGGGGGAGGAGGAAGAGGAGTGAGGGACACTGAGTGGAGGGGGAGGAGGAAGAGGAGTGAGGGACACTGAGTGGAGGGGGAGGAGGAAGAGGAGTGAGGGACACTGAGTGGAGGGGGAGGAGGAAGAGGAGTGAGGGACACTGAGTGGAGGGGGAGGAGGAAGAGGAGTGAGGGACACTGAGTGGAGGGGGAGGAGGAAGAGGAGTGAGGGACACTGAGTGGAGGGGGAGGAGGAAGAGGAGTGAGGGACACTGAGTGGAGGGGGAGGAGGAAGAGGAGTGAGGGACACTGAGTGGAGGGGGAGGAGGAAGAGGAGTGAGGGACACTGAGTGGAGGGGGAGGAGGAAGAGGAGTGAGGGACACTGAGTGGAGGAAGAGAAGTGAGGGACACTGATAGATGGAGGATGTTTGTTTGTTTGTTTTTGTGAATTTACTTGTATCTGATTGGCTGAGAATACGCTATATAGACATAAGTTTGTGGACACCTTATGGTCTCATTTGCTGCTATAACAATTCCTCCATTCTTCTGGGAAGAGATTTGTGTGGTGCTTCATTCAGCTACAAGGGTATTAGTAAGGTCAGGTACTGATGAAGGTGAGGAAGTTCCTGGGGTGCAGTCAGCGTTCACATTCATCCCAAAGGTCTTCAATAGGATTTAGAGCTCTGTACTGTAGCAGCAGATCTTCATGGATCTGACTTTGTGGACGGGGGCATGGTCATGCTGGGACAGGGTTGGGTATGAGGGGACATTTTATTCTAACACATCTAAAGACTCATTTGTGTTCCTCTAACTTAGTGCGAACAGTTTTGAGAAGAAGCACTTATGACCACCCCCCGGTCAGGTGTCCCAATACTTTTGGTATATAGTGTAGCTTTATAAAAAAAAAAATGTTATGGTCTCAGTTTGTGGTGTTCGATACTGGATCTGATCTGTACATAAATGGGAGAACATGTCAGTTTTACTGGCGAAATCCAGCAGTGAAACATGGTGGTGGCATCACGTTGAGCGTCAGTCCGTCCGTCTGTCTGTCTGTCCTTCCATCTGTCTGTCCTTCCATCCGTCTGTCTGTCTGTCTGTCTGTCTGTCTGTCTGTCTGTCTGTCCGTCTATACACTGATCAGACAGAACATTCTCACATTCTGATTGGTGAAGTGAAGACCACTGATGATCTCTTCATCATGGAACCTGTTAGTGGGTGGATTTATTTATTAGGCAGCAGGTGAACATTTTCTCCTCAAAGTTGGTTAGAAGCAGAAAAAAAGGTCGTAAGAATTTGAGCGAGTTTGAAAAATTGTGACATCTAGACGTCTGGGTCAGAGCGTCTCCAGAACTCCAGCTCTTCTGGGATGTTCCTGGTCTGCAGTGGTCAGTGTCTATCAAAAGTGGTTTAAAGGAACATGACTCCACCTCCAATCATTACCATATCAGGAAACTGGTGGTCCATTTTCATTACAATTTTGATTCATCAGTAACCTTCAGATCCTCACGTCAGCACTAATCCATTTACTTAAAAATGTATCTCCATGCGTGTTCTAATCGATCACGCTAGACTGTGTCCTGATGAAACGCCTCCTGGACGTGTTGGACTCCATGAAGCCCTTTATGGTGAAGGATGCGTTACCACACTGTATTTTCATGATGTTCTTCTGATGTTTTGTCGTTCTGACTGAATCCTGGAGGTGTTCGTGGAGACACAGTGCTCTGAATCGTGGCCTTTCTGTGTACTGGGTTCCTGTTCGGTTCTCGGACGTGTAACACGGTAATGATTAAATCCCTGCTTTAAGATGTTGCTGTAATAAACCTTCATGTTCATGTGCTCCGTTTCTTCACTCAGCGTGTCGTAACAAAGGGGGTGTTGGGTTGCAGGTTTTCAGAAAGAAAGAAGCACATCATGTTTGAGCCAAAAAACAGCGATAACAGATAATATTTAGAAACGTTTACGGTTATGGCACGTGGGAGATGTTTCTATCTGAAGTGCTTTGGAGGTCTCAGGCAATAAATATCTTCTGATGCTGCTTCATTAGGACACAAGTGGACATGTTCCTTCATCTCAGTGCAGGAAGAGAAAAGTCTTAAAGCATGACGTCCTTGTACCCTGAGAGGATGGAGGGATGAGTGGAGCAATGGGGGAGGATGGAGGGATGAGTGGAGCAGTGGGAGAGGAAGGAGGGAGGGAGGAGTGGAGCAGCGGGAGAGGATGGAGGGAGGAGTGGAGCAGCGGGAGAGGATGGAGGGATGAGTGGAGCAGCGGGAGGGGATGGAGGGATGAGTGGAGCAGCGGGAGGGGATGGAGGGATGAGTGGAGCAGCGGGAGGGGATGGAGGGATGAGTGGAGCAGCGGGAGGGGATGGAAGGATGAGTGGAGCAGCGGGAGGGGATGGAAGGATGAGTGGAGCAGCGGGAGGGGATGGAAGGATGAGTGGAGCAGCGGGAGGGGATGGAAGGATGAGTGGAGCAGCGGGAGGGGATGGAAGGATGAGTGGAGCAGCGGTAGAGGATGGAGGGATGAGTGGCATAGAGGTAGAGGATGGAAGGATGAGTGGAGCAGCGGGAGGGGATGGAAGGATGAGTGGAGCAGCGGGAGGGGATGGAAGGATGAGTGGAGCAGCGGGAGGGGATGGAAGGATGAGTGGAGCAGCGGGAGGGGATGGAAGGATGAGTGGAGCAGCGGGAGGGGATGGAAGGATGAGTGGAGCAGCGGGAGGGGATGGAAGGATGAGTGGCATAGAGGTAGAGGATGGAGGGAGGAGTGGAGCAGCGGGAGGGGATGGAGGGAGAAGTTGAGCAGCGGGAGAGGAAGGAGGGATGAGTGGAGCAGTGGGAGGAGATGGAGAAATAAATAAAGCAGAGGATGGAGGGATGAGTGATTGTTATTCATGCACTGAGATTAGAGCGGTTAGGTGTGTGTTTGTGTTGTTTTATTCCACTAGAGGGCATCAGAGGCATGAACACCATTTATAGCTTTACTACGTGTGCGTGTGTGAGAGATAAATATTTATTTTAATGTATTTTTATAAGCAGCACAGTTACAGAGTTTCATCCTCACAAAGATTAAAATCTCAAAAGGCTCATTGTTTTGTTGGACATTGTTTTATTTCTCTGGCCAGTAGGTTGCAGGGTCACATCCCAAATCTCAACATCTCTTTATTGGACACCCTGGAGGAAGCTTTACTTTAGGTTTTGTCTGTTTTTATATTTGTATTTTTTTTTTGCTGCATTATTGAACTTTTTTTTTTATATATCAGTAGTCGTCAATTTTCTTCAATTTAATTTTGTATGAAATGTTGTTTTTTTTTTCCCTTTTCAGCCGATCGCTTCTTACCATTAAAAAACAATTCTCACATCAAAATGACTCGTTTATTCTGCAGTTTTATCGTTTTTAAAATGTTGATTTTTTAAAAATTATGATTATTTTATATATATATATAAAATAATTTTGTTCTTGATATAGAACTAATATTTATATATTTAAAGCAAATTTGTCAACATATTTTCTAGTAAAAACTACATCACTTGACTCTTATTATTGGATTTACTTTGTAGTTGGTTTGTTTTGTCCTGCTGCAGAATAAATTCAGGGCCAATCAGATGCCTCCCTGATGGTACTGCATGATGGAGATGGACACCATGAATTCTGACCAAATGTCCAAATCTATTGGCAGAAATGGAGCCACGAACTTGCTGGAAACCTCCACCACCAGGCTTCACTGTCACCTGCACACTTATTGTTCTGCTCTTCAGCACTTCAGAAAACCAAATGCCTTCTGCTGAAGCAAATCTTTCAGCATCTGCTGCCATTTTTCTGCACCTCAGTTCCAATGATTTGGTGTATATTTGAAACTCTTAGCCTTGTTTCCATTTTGGAGGCTTTTTGGCCTGAAGTTCTATGAAGACTACTCCTGACCAGACTTCTTTAGACAGTATTCTACTGTCACAGACGTGTTCTAATCGAGCGACTTTATGTGTTGGACTTCATGAAGCCCTCTATGGTGAAGAAAAGGCCACTAAATTGTGGCCATGACTTCCTTGCAACCTGAGAGATGGAGGGATGAGTGGAGCAGTGGTAAATGATGAAGGGATGAGTGGAGCAGTGGTAGATGATGGAGGGATGAATGGAGCAGTGTAGATGATGGAGGGATGAGTGGAGCAGTTTTAGATGATGGAGGGATGAGTGGAGCAGTGGTAGATGATGGAGCAGTGGTTGGGGTACTTGGAGATGAAGTGCACTACATGGCCAGTGTGGGGCAGTAGATAGGGTTCAGGAAGCCACTGGGATTGCCAGGAATGGTATCACGTGATACGGCCTGGAACGTGAGCATTTCATCCTCCCAGAGGCGCCGGAGGTTCCTGATGGAGCGGGGCTTCGACCCAATCCGAACCCGAGCCGCTCGGAGCTTTCCACCAATAGGACGCGCCTCTTGGTACAGAAAGAGGCGGGGCCTTGGATTGTGGGAGGAAAGAAACTAAAAAGCTGCGGAAAAAGTGGGAGCGTTGGAGGAAAAAAAAACATGGGGAAAAGTGGGAATCACTGGAGCTGCTGAACATCTGAGCGAGCGCGCTTCTTCTTCTCCAGAACATCGGAGGAACTTCAGCCACGTTCTGGACCTCCAAAACTTCAGGATGAGGGTGAGTGCGCGCACGGGGTTTTTATTTCTCTATTAAACTTCCCATGAAGCTGCTGGAGGTCGGAGTTGGGATTTGAAGGAGATGGGAGTGGACCCTGAGCAGATCCAAAAATCCGGGTCCTTTTCTAATGATCTCATAGTTTTTAATATTTTTTTTGGGGGGGGGGGAAACTTCACGCACGCGCAATACATCATCTAGAAATAAACCCCAGTGATGTCATGTGTTGTGTTGTGATGTAATAATACCGTTGTTTGCATCTGTATTTGGGGGAAAACAATCACAGACGTGGCAATGCAGATGTTTATCCCCGGACTGAGATTCGGGAAAAGTGTCATACAGCTGCAGGAATCACACGCACGCGCTTCCAGCTGTTCTTTCGTCCAGTTTGTACGTGACTGCGTCAATTATCATCAAAATAATAATAATAATAATAATAATAATAATAATAATAATAATAATAAAATAATAAAATAATAAAATAATAATAATAAATAGTATTTTTAATAATTTATTTGTGTTTATTTATTTAAAAGAGCAACTAGAGCAATTATTTTTTTGCTTATTTATTATTGAAATAATTTATTCTATTTAAATAATTACATCAATTGTTCATTTATTATAATTGTACTATAATTATACGTCATATAAATCAATTAAATGAAAATAAAAGTTAAAAGTATTTTTTTCCTTACAGTTTATTACAGTATATTTATAAACTTATTTATTTTACATATAAATTAATAATAATAGTCATTTATTTCATTCATTTCTTTCTTTCTATTTCCTTCTTTCTTTATTCCCACACATGTTGTTGGGTTTGTTGGCCCTTTCATTTGTTCATTTATTTATTATTTTAAAGAAAACTACTACAACTGTTTAATGGATGTATATTTTGTTTATATTTTATTGAATAAAAAGTCCTCAAATTATTCATTTTATTAAAAAAATTAAAAAAATTTAACTATTCAATTATTCATTCATGTTCTAAATATTGTCATAATTCTATTACATTTAAATCTTCAATTAGATATTTCACTACAGTATGTACATTTATAAATGCATTTGTTACATAATCATAATAATAATAATAATAATAATAATAATAATAATAATAATAATAATATTTTTTAAAAGAACTGTTACTATTATTGTTGTTTTTGCTGATAATGAATAAAATTGATATTTATAATGATAAAAGCAGCACTACTACTAATAATAATGATGGTTTAAGCTCATATTTGTCAGCATGCTGATGTAATAATCCAGTTAAATTCTCTGAAGTGAGGACCTGAGGTGGTATCTGCAGGAAACCTTGAAAGGAACCTAAATGTGAAAGGAAACCCATCGTCCTCCTCAACACCGAATGTTTATAATGTTTACATTTATAACAACAATTATTAGTGTTGGGATGTAAATCAACATACAACATCTGTGCTCCTTCTCTAAAAGTGTTTCCACAAAAGCCAGCTCCATGAAGATCTGCTTTCCATGGGTTGGAGTGGAAGATCTCCTGCTATAGAGCTCCAAACTTATTAAACACCTCACCTCATCTATATCAGTACCTGACTTCATTAACACCCTGGTGGTGGAAGGAATCTCACACAAATCTCCACAAAATCTGATGGAACATCTTCCCAGAGGAGTGGAGCTCATTATTAGAGCGTATGGAAACTAAATGTGGTGAATTGAGATGTTTTAAAAAGGTGTTAATCTTATGGTCAGGTGTCCACACACGTCAGAAGATGAGTGAATATCAGCAGAAATAAAAAATACTGCAGAGAAAATCAGCTCAATAATATCATCAAATATAAAAAAAACTAAACCCTCCTCTTCACTCTCCGGGTTCCTGCTTCTTCTCCAGGAACATGGTAGGAGATGGAAACACGTTTCTCCCTACAGAGAGCTTACAGGCTGGTGATCCGATTCCGTTCCGCCTTTAGATCGGACTGTTAAAAGCGTAAGGGTGTTTCCATGGTTACAGTGTCACATGACTGGCTTTTTGGTAGAGAGAAAACCTGGAATCAGATGGAGAGTTTGTGTAGAAACAGAAGCTTTAGTTGTGTATTGTTGTTTTGGAAAGTCGTTGGGTGCAAAATGAAATCCCTCAGTGACGGAGCGGAGCGCTGTGAGGAATGTCAGGAATGCTGCTCTCAACCTTCACACTTCCTACATGAGTCCACTGTCCTAACGCTCTCAATCACGAGGAACCCGAGCAGGAACTCTGATAGATGATGAGCTGGAGGTGAAAATCTCTGTGTGTGTGTGTGTGTGTGTGTGTGTGTGTGTGTGTGTGTGTGTGTGTGTGTGTGTGTGTGTGTGTGTGTGTGTGTGTGTGTGTGAGGCTTTCAGGGAAAAATCTCTGCTCATTTGTTTAACAAATACCTGACCTGGCTCGTGTGACTCCGCCTACAACACACACACACACACACACACACACGCACACACACGCACACACACGCGCGCGCAATCCAAATTGTCTTCACATTATTACACACACTCTTACACTCCCTTTTTACACACGCACACACACACTTCTTATAGTCCTGTACTTCCACACAAGCACACACACACACACACACACACACACACACACACACACACACACACACACACACCCCTTTGTCTTTACACTCCTCACACACACACACACACACACACACACACACCCCTTTGTCTTTACACTCCTCACACACACACACACACACACACACACACACACACACACACACACACACACACACACACACAGTGTGACCTGTAATCCAAGCTGTTAGCTTTGGAAGTGTCCGAATCCACACTGAAGTCCACTATATAGGTGGTGAAGGTGTGTGTGTGTGTGTGTGTGTGTGTGTGTGTGTGTGTGTGTGTGTGTGTGTGTGTGTGTGTGTGAGAGTGAGATTTGGGACGCAGCTGCTTTTAGTTGATGATGATGTTGATGATGATGTTGATGATGATGATGATGATGATGGTGATGATGATGGTGATGATAAGCCGTTAGTGGATAATAGATTGTAGTCTGTAGGTGGTATGTGGCTGATATAATAAATAGTGTGTGATTTGGAACTCATTATAGTGTGTAAGTGACCTATCGAGTGACCAGGGTGTGTGATTTGGGACACGTCCACAGAGACCTGATAAAGGTGTTTATGCAGTTTATGTAGGAAAAAGGCCTCATTTCTTCATTTATAGTTACATTTAATGCCCTGAACATCTATAAATCAAGGACTGGAAGTTAGAACACACACACACACACACACACACACACACACACACACACACACACACACACACACACACATGCGCACACAGTGTACAGTACATGTTGATTAATGATGTCTTATGCCTCAAGGCACATTTCATTTTCCACACCCGTATAATTACACTAGTTACTGTCAGGCTCCGATCCAGATCGATTGTTCTAGAAAAATCTTTCTCTGAGTACTGACTAATACTAATATCTGTTTTTGATGGTTTTGATGTTTTTGAAGATAAATATCGCTTCGCAAAAGTGTCTTCACACATGAGATATTTAAATAGATGTTATTGCAGTTGTCCTTTTTTTTTCTTCTCTTCAGATATATTAGTTATTCAGAACACTGGAGTCATTAATCGAGGACAGTGAGGCAGAGACAGAAGACTTGGACAGCAGACTGTGAGACTGAAGATGCTGTGACAGCAGACAGTGAGACAGAAGATAGTGAGACTGAAGATGGTGTTACAGCAGACAGTGAGACAGAAGACAGTGAGACTGAAGATGGTTTGACAGCAGACAGTGAGACAGAAGACCGTGAGACTGAGGATGGTGTTACAGCAGACAGTGAGACAGAAGACAGTGAGACTGAAGATGGTTTGACAGCAGATAGTGAGACAGCAGACAGTGATACTGAAGACAGTGAGACAGAAGACAGTGAGACTGAAGATGGTGTTACAGCAGACAGTGAGACAGAAGACAGTGAGACAGAAGACAGTGAGAATGAAGATGGTTTGACAGCAGACAGTGAGACAGACTGCAGACAGTGAGACAGAAGACAGTGTGACAGAAGACAGTGAGACAGAAGACAGTGAGACTGAAGATGGTGTTACAGCAGACAGTGAGACAGAGGACAGTGAGACTGAAGATGGTTTGACAGAAGACAGTGTGACAGAAGACAGTGAGACAGCAGACTGTGAGATGAAAGACACTAAGACAGAAGATGGTAAGACAGCATTCAGTAAGATGGCAGATGGTGAGACGGTAGACAGTTAGGGGTAAGATGGTGAGACAGCATTCAGTAAGACGGCAGACGGTGAGATTGGAGACACTGAAACTGAAGAGAGTCAAAGAGCAGAAATCGAGACAGAAGATGGTCTTCCTGTAGATGTTGACTGAAGCTTAGCACGTGTGCAGTGTTGGGAGAGAGACGGGGAGGAAAAGTCTTTAAGTAAGAAAGAAAGAAAGAAAGAAAGACAATAAGAGAGACATTGAGACAGAGAGAGAAGAGAGAGAGAGAGAGAGAGAGAGAGAGAGAGAGAGAGAGAGAGAGAGAGAGAGAGAGAGAGAGAGAGAGAGAGAGGAGATTAGTATGCATGAGCTCACCATCTTTTCTAAAGCGCTTTGTCATCGTATTCACTCCCTCTGAGCTCGTATTGACTCTGGGGTCATGGCACAGACAGTACAGTACTGCAGAGAGACAGGAAACACACTCAGCAGAGACGTGGGCAGGGAGACGTGGGCAGGGCGACAGGAGAGACAGCTTAATAGACCTGTTAAGACAGTGAAGACAAAGACACTGGAGATATGAGAGATAGAAAATGAGCTGTAGTCAGAGACAGATATATATAGAGAGACAGGAGACGGGTTTAGTGGCGAGACATAAAGTGGGTTGTAGAGAGAGAGAGACATTAGCTGAAAGAGCGAAGGAGAGAAGTGAGAGCTTCAGCAGAGACAGTAAGAGAGAGAGAGAGAGAGAGAGAGAGAGAGAGAGAGAGAGAGACAGAAGACAGCTTCACTAAAGACATAAATAGATGGAAAGAGACAAGAGAGAGCACTTATTTAGAGATGGGAATAGAAAGAGAGAGGATACAGCTTCCACAGAGACACAGAGAAGACAGCTTTATCAGAGAAAGATGGAAAAACAGGAGACAGTTCCATCGGAGACCTAAGGAGAGAGAGTAAATCAGTTAAAATTAGAGACAGCTTAGGCAAAGATTGGAAAAATTTTATCAGAGAGGGAAGGAGAGGAGAGAGAGAGAGAAAAAGAGAGAGAAAAGATTGTCAGCAGACAGAGAGACAGGTTTATCTAAAAGAGTGAGAGAGAAAGAGACACTAAACTTTCTTTCGGCTTCTCCCATTAGGGGGCGCCACAGCGGACCATCCGCATGTTTGATTTGGCACATGTTTTTACGCTGGATGCCCTTCCTAACGCAACCGTCCCCATTAATCCGGACTTGGGACTGGCACTAAGGCTTGTGCAACCCTAATGGCTGGGGGTGGTTCTGATATCCCATAATTCTGTTCATTGAAGGCATGTGGGAAAAGGTGTGTGGAGGTGCTTGGAGGTGTTTGGAGCTGTGTGTAGATGTGTTAAGGTGATTGGAGATGTGTGGAGGTGTTTGGACGTGATTGGAGCTGTGTGACGGTGTTTGGAACTGTGTGGAGGTGATTGGAGATATGTGGAGGTGTTTGGAGCTGTGTGGAGGTGTTTGGAGCTGTGTGGAAATGTGTGGAGATGTTTGGATGTGTGTGCAGATGTGTGGAGGTGATTAGGGCTGTGTGGAGGTGTTTGGAGCTGTGTGGAGATGTGTGGAGGTGATTGGAGATGTGTGAAGCTGTGTGGAGATGTTTGGAGGTGTGTGGAAATGTGTGGAGGTGATTGGGGTTGTGTGGAGATGTGTGGAGGTGATTGGAGCTGTGTGGAGGTAATTAGAGATGTGTATAGAGGTGTGTGAAGCTGTGTGGAGGTGATTGGGGCTGTGTGGAGGTGTTTGGAGCTGTGTGGAGATGTGTGGAGGTGATTGGAGATGTGTGAAGCTGTGTGGAGATGTTTGGAGGTGTGTGGAGATGTGTGGAGGTGATTGGGGTTGTGTGGAGATGTGTGGAGGTGATTGGAGCTGTGTGGAGATGTCTGGTGGTGTTTGGAGGTGTGTGGAGGTAATTAGAGATGTGTATGGAGGTGTGTGAAGCTGTGTGGAGGTGATTGGGGCTGTGTGGAGGTGTGTGGAGGTGTTTGGAGGTGTGGGGTGTGTGTGGAGGTGTGTGAAGGTGTCAGGAAAAGCTGGTGTGTGTCGCTGAACCGTTCATTGTTTTAAACATCGCTTCAAAACAAATCTTTAGCTGTAGCACTGATCCATAAATAAGTGTTTCTCTCTTTCTCTCTCTCTGCTCTCTCGTTCTTCCTCAGGAACTTGCTCTAACACGCCATGCAGCTCTGTCATCAGTGTCTTTTCTTTTACTGTGTGTGTGTGTGTGTGTGTGTGTGTGTGTGTGTGTGTGTGTGTGTGTGTGTGTGTGTGTGTGTGTGTGCCTCCTCCCTGTCTCTAAGGATCTGTGAAACCGAAGACAAAACAGCTTGGTCTGAGGAACATCTAAAGCATGTAGAAGCAGTGGGCCGTGTGTCATACACATTCCGGCTGGAGAGTTGGTGTGAAAAACAGGAAGTGAAGTGGATGGAACAGGAAATGAATCCTGGGGATAATAAATATAATATAATATTGTGTGTGTGTGTGTGTGTGTGTGTGTGTGTGTGTGTGTGTGAGAGAGAGAGAGAGAGAGAGAGAGAGAGAGAGAGAGAGAGAGAGAGAGAGAGAAATAACCGAACATGTCATGTCTGTTTTATCTTTGTTGGTTTGGGTTTCTATCTATCTATCTGTCTGTCTGTCTGTCTGTCTGTCTGTCTGTCTGTCTGTCCGTCCGTCTGTCCGTCCGTCCGTCCGTCCGTCCGTCCGTCCGTCCGTCCGTCCGTCCGTCCGTCCAGCCGTCCATCCGTCTGTTTTCTATGATATAGATATTTGAATATTTATATTTGCCACAGTGGGATGAAACGAGTCTCCAAGAGAAAGAAACAAAAAGAAATAAAATGTTCTTTTTGTTGAATAAAAAAAATGGTAAGAGTTTGTTTGAATCCTGGTCATGAACTGGTAAAGTTGTTGGAGTGAGAGTCACTGTGCTAAGAATAGCACACACACACACACACACACACACACACACACACACACACACACACACACACACACACACACACACACTTGTGTAAATGTTTAAGGGGTTCTCCTCACACTCACTCTTTGCTGCACTTCAGTCTTTCATCATCAGGCTTCAGAGAGCTTGTAGACTAAACATGCAGCTCTTTCTTTCTTTCTTTCTTTCTTTCTTTCTTTCTTTCTTTCTTTCTTTCTTTCTTTCTTTCTTTCTTTCTTTCTCACTTTTTTCTTTCTTTCGCTTTTTCTCCTCCTCCCATTCCAGTTTCTTACCTTCTCCTTTTAGTTTTTTTTGGACCCTTCCCAGACTCCAGTGGTCTGCATTATACAGGCAAGTGAGCAGAAATACATAAAACAGCCATAACATTAAAGCCACCTGCTGGATATCGTAAGGTTCCTCCCTGAGTCATCAAGGCCTGGACTCCACAAGACTCCACCTCAGAAGGTGTGTTGTCCTGTAAGATGCAAGGTGGAACTATCAGTTTCTACTGATGAGATCTGGAGGATTTGGAGGCTAAGTCAAGACCTTGAAACCTCAAAGAATGTACTGCAGTGTGGAAGTGCAGTTCTACTACTTTCCAGAGACTGAAATGGAGCAGGTGAGGGTTAGGCACTTGAACCTTCAAGGTCAGAGACCTTAACCACTGAGATACTATTTCTCCCAACATATTTCAGCAATGTTAGGAAGCTGAGATCAGATGATCCAGCTCAGCCATGATACAGTGCCCCTAGAGCACAGAGGACTTGGCAAACCTGGGGCTTGAACCACTGACCTTCTGATCAGTAACAAAGAGCCTTAACCACTGAGCTGCCACTTAAATAAGAACATGGCCATTAGAGAACACGGTCACCATGAAGGATTATCTAGAGCAATGTTTAGGAAAGTGGTTCCTCCTCAAGTAACTTCTACATGAACACCAGAAACCACGGTTTCCTAGCAGAGCCTCACCAAAGCATCACCCTGACTCCACCAACTCGTCTCCTTCCCATAGCATTGTGCATCATTTGCATGCATATAGGGAAACTTATAGGGCACTGTGGCACTTTTTTAATATAGAGACATTTGTAGAACACTGCATCTCACTTTTCTGTATTAAGGTGAACCTATAGGGCACTGTGTCTCTTTTTCTTGCATATAGTAGAGCCTATAGGACACCATGTCTCAGTTTTTTGCATATAGGCAAACTATTAGGGTGTTCTGTCACATTTTCATAGAAAATAGGAGAACCTTTAGGGCACTTTGTCAAAGATTTCTGCGTATAGGTAAACTTGTAGCGCACTGCATTTTTTTATTGCATGTATTGGAACCTTTAGGGCACTGTGTCTAATATTTCTGCGTATAGGTGAACCTGTAGTGCACTGCATTTCTTTATTGCATGTATTGGAACCTTTAGGGCACTGTGTCTAATATTTCTGCGTATAGGTGAACCTGTAGGGCACCCCATGTATTTATTGCATATATGGGAACCTTTTGGGCACATTGTCTCACATTTTCTCGCATGTATGGGAACCTATAGGGTAATATCACTTTTATTGCTTGTATAAGGACCTTTAGTGCATTGCACCTCTTTTTTTGCATGTATTTCTTTGCAATTATGGGAGCCTATGGGGCACTGTCATGGTTTTTCTACATGTATGGGCACCATTAGAGCTTTGTATCTAAATTGGGGGCACTTAATCATATTTTATATACTACAGGGTCGCCCTAGAGGGCACTCTTATCAGATTTATATCTCGACTTTTCTTTTTTACATCATATTCACCAGGGCACCTTGCCATAAACCACGGACAGAAACAGATGGAGAGGGAAGATGCCAGAAGAACCGATCATGACATGACGCAGTGAACAGAAACACAATTCTCACCATTTTCGTATTGTTTTTCACGTTTTTGTGTGTGTATAGTATTTTAGAAATCTGTGTACTGCTGGTTACGTCTATTATATTTTTTTATGTCCATCAGTTACACGAAGGTTTTTGTTGCTCCATTTTTGTCCCAGAGCCATCACGAGACAAATCGGAGTTTTGTTCTATGTGTGTAATTAATGTATTACAGTCTCAGCGTGTGTGTGTGTGTGTGTGTGTGTGTGTGTGTATGTATGTGTGTGCATGCTGTATGTACTAGGAGTGTATTGACTCGTGAGGATTGTGGGGACGAATGTGAGGCTGTCGCTGCTCCTATTGACCCCGTGACCTTGTGTTGTGGAGACTCTACAACAAGGAGGCTTCTGTTCTACAGAATGACATCATAGTTCCTCTCACCTACTACTGTGTGTATGAGAGAGAGAAAGAGAGAGAGAGAGAGAGAGAGAGAGAGAGAGAGAGAGAGAGAGAGAGCGTTTCTGTCTGGCTGAATGTCTGGCTGAAAAGTGGTGATGGGCATAACTAGTGTAGAGCATTATTCACTTTTCTCTCTCTCTCTTTCTTTCTCTCTCTTCCCCTCTCTCTCTCTTCCCCTCTCTCTCGCTTCCTCTCTTCGATATACAGTACAACCCAAAAGTCCTTCACCAAACAATGAGCCTCATTTATCACTCTTTTAGTACACTTATGGGTAAAACGAAGCTAGAATTTCCTCTCGGTTTACAAAATGTTCACCGATTTTCTTCATGCTCTCAATATCAGAAAGATCAATCACATCGAATCATGAAGATTTCTGTTCTACAGCATGTTTTACGTTTAGCCACGCCCACTAAACTCTAGAACAGAAAATGGGGACTAAACTGTAAAACGATTCATTTCTTGTAGCAGACAATCCAGTAATGTGGCTCAGCCACCGCAGCCCCCACCTCTAGATTTACACATGGGGTGCCATTACTTTTGTTCCAATCAAATAACTAGTCTGGTGACAAAAGTTTGTGAAAACCTCAGATTGGTATGTGCTTCTTTTTCAAACCTCTCATCCCACATTTTGTCTCAGTCCACTCTTATTATAATCTCCACTCTTCTGGGAAGATGTTCCACCAGATTTCGTGGAGATTTGTAGATATTCATTTTAGTAAACTCAGGTACCGATGTAGGTGAGAAGGTGAGGAGGTTCCTGGGGTGCAGTCAACACTCACGTTCGATACGGTTGCTCTATGGAGATATGGAGCTCTATATCAGGAAGATCTTCCACTCCAAAAAAACTTCCACTTTAGAAAAAAAAAATGGTGCTGATCCGGTACTCGGGATCAGTATCGGATTGATATGTCAACAAAATATTGAGACTGTGGATTGAACATGAGGAAAGGTATCAGGTACCAGATCCAACAACAAACCACAAAGATTGGATCTGGATTTGGAAAAGAAATAAAAGTTTGGACTCGAGAACGTTTCTGTTTAAAGAGATGGGATATATTTTATTATGTTTATACTACTAATGAGTTTAACAGTGTGTGTGTGTGTGTGTGTGTGTGTGTGTGTGTGTGTGTAGTGGTTTCATCTGAAATCTGTTTTCTGTCTTCAAGGTGTGTGTGTGAAACGCTGAGGATCCAATCGAGTGTGTGTGAAGAAATAATCCAGCATGGAGCAGGACGACTTTCCTCCTCCTCCTCCTCCTCCTCCTCCTGATGGTGAGAACCAGAGCCAATACAATTTAACATTTACAGACTGGAAATTTCCACTTACAGTTTGACTTTATAGTTCCTCTTTATAGTTCCTTTCACCTTGTAGTTCATTTTTCCTTTTAATTCTACTTTTCCATTCTACAGTTCCTTTTTTATTCTACAGTTCATTTCTAGAGTTCCTCTCTACCATAGGGTTCCTTTTGAATGTTCAATTTTACAGTTCCTACCTATCCTACAGTTCCTTTCTACAGTTCCTTCCCATCCTACAGTTCCTTTTTACAGTTCCTTCCTATCCTACAGTTCCTTTTTACAGTTCCTTCTTATCCTACAGTTCCTTATTACAGTTCCTTCCCATCCTACAGTTCCTTTTTACAGTTCCTTCTTATCCTACAGTTCCTTTTTACAGTTCCTTCTTATCCTACAGTTCCTTTTTACAGTTCCTTCCCATCCTACAGTTCCTTTTTACAGTTCCTTCCCATCCTACAGTTCCTTTTTACAGTTTCTTCCCATCCTACAGTTCCTTTTTACAGTTCCTTCTTATCCTACAGTTCCTTTTTACAGTTCCTTCCCATCCTACAGTTCCTTTTTACAGTTCCTTCCCACCCTACAGTTCCTTTTTACAGTTCCTTCCCACCCTACAGTTCCTTTTTACAGTTCCTTCTTATCCTACAGTTCCTTTTTACAGTTCCTTCTTATCCTACAGTTCCTTTCACCCTGTAGTTCCTTTTTCTGGTTCCTTTTAATTCTACTTCTCCATTCTACAGTTACATTTTACATAACAGTTTCTTTTACAGTTCCTTTTTATTCTACAGTTCATTTCTAGAGTTTCTCTCTACCATAGGGTTCCTTTTAAAAGTTCCATTTTACAGTTCCTTCCTATCCTACAGTTTCTTTCTACTGTTCCTTTCTACTTCAGGGTTTCTTTTTCAGTTCCTTTCGACAGTTCCTTTTTATTCCTAGACTTTTCTAGGACTAGATTTCCTTTTTTAAGTTTCTTCACTAGAGTTCCTTGTTACATTTATTTTACCCTAAAGTTCCTTTCTACTGTTCCTCTTAACCCTACAGTTCCTTTTTACAGTTTTTTTTCTCTAGTTCCTTTCTACCCTACAGTTCCTACAAGTTTATTTAATTTGTCAGTACTCTAAACACACACACACACACACACACACACACACACACACACACACCAACTGGAGATCTGACTCTGAATATTCATTCGAGGAAATTTCCGGCTTCGATACACATCACACACTTTACTCCTTCTTTCCTACACAAATCAGGACGTGGCGTCTGAACCTTCACCTCTGCACTCGTTTCCACACCTGAAGGATTCTGTGGTTCCACTGTTTCTCTGTTTGTGTGTGTGTGTGTGTGTGTGTGTGTGTGTGTGTGTGTGTGTTCAGTGTATCAACAAATGGATAAAAACTTTATTACAGTCATTGTTGCAGAACACACACACAAACATGCTCTGACACACACACACACACACACACACACACACACACACACACACACACACACACACACACACACACACACACAGATTTGGGTATAGTGTTATAATAATTCAAAGAATTTGTTTTATTCTTGCCTGACGATCATTCCTAACTTCTCCCTGTTGACCTTTGACCCCTCCGGTGGTCCTCAGGCTATATCAGGGTGTGTTGTGTGTTCCGTCTCACTGCTTTTATATGGTGTTTATTGCCCCTGAACTCCTCCAGCGTGTCCTGTAATCACCCAAACACCAACACGATGGAAAATCTGGGTCAGAGGTCACGGGAAGCTTCAGGAACACCATCATTGGCTGATGTGGAAACTTTGAAGTAACTTCAGCTGCAGCTTGTGCTTTTGTTACCTTTTTTGACCTACACATTACAGCCAAAAGTGTGTTTTTTTTTCAGCCAAATGTTCTTCCTCATAGAGGAGGAAAGTGATGGATTACTTTATTTACAATTTATTTATTTAAAATTTTGTTCTTAACTGCATTTTACATTGTATTCGTTACTGAGTGGAAAAATAAATCAATACAAATAACGCAAAGGAATAATAATAAAAACAAAAACGTGTCCCGGAAAAGAAATGACGTCGAATCAAAAGTTGTTCGATGCGTGCTGAATCAGCGATTTCTCTCATTAGCATAAATGACATTATAACAGGGGATTGTTGTTGTTGTTGTAAAAGAAATCATGGACTTTTTACGACTTTTTACTTTCACTCGAGTAGATTTTTAGACTTGTAACTTGCATCTTAAGTAGAATTTCTTTGCATTTCACTCAAGAATATTTTATCACTTGTTCAAAGTTTTAAGTTTTCAACTTGTACATTATTATTATCATCTTAATTATAAGAAAGTTTGTCAATTCTTAGACATGCCTCTTTATTCTCATCACCCCGCCCCCTTTTTTTTGGCTAAATGATCTCAGACAAATCTCTAGAAAATCTATTGGAACATCTTCCCAGAAGATATTTTCCCGGACGTCTAAATGTGGATCATCATATGATCAGGTGTCCGCAAACTTTTGGCATTAAAGTGTGTCATAACTAAAAAAGATTATTAAAAATAATAATAAACGATGACACCTGAAATTAATTCTACGTATAAAAAGTGAAGAACGAATCATCAGACAAGTAAAGATGAAAAGTCTTTGGAGAATTCCTTCTCCCTCTTTTCCGGATCTGTCGTTCCTTCACTGTCATGCTCTCACTCCGTCTTTCAGCAGAAGAAGAACATCTGCGTTTCCAGGTGCTGCAGCTACGTGTTTGTGTTCCTGTAACACTTCTGAACATAGCCAGCATTTCTTCTTTAAAAGTGTTACATTCACAAACCCTCGTTTCCGTAACGTTCTCACATCCTGGTCAGTGTGAACGCTGGATTGTGATTGGCTGGAAGGAGTTCAGGTGTGAATTTAGAGCGTCGAACACACAAGAAGTTTGCGTTTCTCAGGTGAATCAGAGTTCTAAATGAATGTGCTGCTTATAAACACCTGGAACCATCGTATCATCCTGTTCCAGGTTCATACATGTGATTGTAGATGTTTCCTACTGACCTTCTTGAGCTCCATGGAGGAGTTTTGCTGGTGGTTGAATTTGTTTGTGGTTGAATTTATATGGTGAATACGGTGATTTGGAGAAACAGCTGGAGGAACAAGATGGAGAAGAAAAACAGCACTAGGAGTTACTCCAACAGTCCATCCGCCATCTCAAACTGACTCAGAAGTCCTTCTGTGCTTCCAAACTTCTTCCAAACTTCTAATTCCTCCAAACTTCTGATGCTGCCTGTTCTGAATGGCTGTAGCCTGGAATTCCCCTATAGCACATGAACTCTGGGGGAAAGCCTATCCCTGTTCCTGGTACAAATCCATTTCCTGTTAGGACGGTTCTGTTTCCTGTCTTCACACGCCTCAACCAATGTTTCCCTCAAGGAGTTCCATAAAAACAGCCATATAAACCATCATTACCTTCCTGCTGTGTCCTTCATCCATCACACATTTCACTTCCTGAGTTATTCCTGCTGTACCATAGTGCTGCTCAGCTCTGGAATCTGATTGGTAGCTCAGTGGTTAAGGCTTCGAAGTTAAGTCCTAATTGGACTTTGAATCCGAAGTTCACCAGTTTAAATCCTAGCTACACCAAGCTAGTGCTTCTGGGCCCCTAGGTAAGGCCCCTAATCTAATATCTGAATGAGATGACTGCAAGTAGCTCTGGATAAGGGCATAGGCCAACTGCCGTGAATGTAGATTTGAAGATTGTGAGGTCAAATCCCAGCCATAACAAGCTGCCCATTTTTGGGCCCCTGAGCAAGGCCCTTAACCCCATAGCTGCTTAGTTGTATGAATTAGATAAATGTAAGTTGATCTGCATAAGGGCATCTGCCAAATAGCTTTTAGCAAATCCTAAGCAGTTCTAGTTAATGGGGTTCTTTTGCTCCAGAACTCTATCCAGACCCCACATACTGTTTAGCTCCTCCAGGAACTTGGATCCACCCTGAAAATTATAGACTTTCCAGGCCATTCCATGCTTCCTGGAGGAAAATCCAGACCTCCTTAAAACACTGGTGTGGGTTTAAACTGGTTTTTATTTGGAGGAGGCGGCGAGTTGTAACCACAGGTTCTCTCCTAGTGTTTCTAGAAGTAGATCTGCAGATTCTTTGCTGATTTCACTGTGGGGAGAAATTTCACTTGAACTCTTCTTCTGAGACACATAGTTGAACTGTAGAAGCTAGCAAACACTTAGGAAGTGTTCTTATATGGCTAACTTATATGGACAAAATTCTGTGGACACCTGATGAGATAATGAGGTGCTTCTTGAAGATCCTATTTCACATTGAGTCCCCATTTGCTTTAATAATCTCCACTCTTCTGGGAAGATGTTTCACTGGATTTTGTGTAGAGATTCATGTGAGATTCATCCACAAGGGCATTAGTAAAGTCAGGTAATGATGGAGGTGAGCTGAGGAGGCCTGGGGTGCGGTCAGTGTTCACATTCATCATGTTCAATAGGGTTTAGAGCTCTATATCAGGAAGATCTTCCACTCCAAACCATATAAAGCATATCTTCATGACGATGGCATTGTGCACTAATGCTGGAACAGGTTTGGGTCTCGTAGTTTAAGCGAAGGGAATATTTCATGGTACCACATTTGTAGATGTCCTGTACAAGTGTGTGCCTCCAAGTTTGTGCTAACAATTCAGAGAAGAAGCACATATGGGTGTCCAAATACTTTTGGGTTATATTTAAATGTCTTTCTGGTGAAAACATTGCAGTATCATCTTATGACCTTGAACCAATTTTGACTTCTTTTGACATTCGTCCCCCTCTGTCTTGTTCTTTGGTGCTAGACGAGGAAGAAGAAGGTGAACGTTTCGAGTTTGATGACGAAGCCCCCGAGGCCGAGCATCCTACTTCCTTCCCTCCTGCTCCCCATTATGCCTCTTCATGCTGCCCAGTTCTGGAGAACGCTGAGGCCGACCTCCCACCTCCTCCACCGCAGATCTGCTCTTCTGCTCCACACGTTGCCTTTCCTCCACCTCCTGAAGAGGATCAGAGCCAGGACTGGGCGGATAAGGAGCTTCCTCCGCCTCCAAACAGCGCGGATTTACAAGGTAGTAGGAATGGTGAGATTTGATGCATCGATTTAAAAAAAGTGTGTATCGGATATACGTTGTATCGCGACGCATTGTTTTGAACATATTTGCTTCATCAAAAAAAAACAAATTTTTTATATATAATTACTAGTAGACGCGGTACTTTTATTATTTAGAAAGTGACCAAAAACAATTTTTGATATGTAGGTTGATTTTTCTCGAGCGCGTTTGTTCGAGTTTGTGCACGTATCACAACACTACGGAGACAGAGGCGTGTCCTGAGAGTCACACAGAATACAGATTAACATGGCAGAGGTAGATCTGTAACTTCCTGCACACACAACAGGAAAAGAACGTCTGCTTTTATTTCATCTTTTTTTTTTTTGTGCCACTACAAAAGCCTGTTTTTGAAAGCGACATGCGTTTAGAAGTAGGGTTGCAAAATTCCGGGAATTTTCTTATTTATTTATTTTCAAGACTGAAAACTTTCCATGGGAATTAACAGCAATAAACTGGGAATTTACAAAATTGCATGTTTTTTTTTATAACAGGGAACTTGAAAATGGTTGGGAAAAAATATTTTGCAGGATCATTTTGGTTAAAACAACCAGATTTTATGTGATTTCAGTTGAATTTCTACCTGCACATTTATCAGTCACATGCACACAACACACTTACAGCTGAGGCCACGCCCCCTACATGCGCTGTGCATTTCCTGCATTACATAAAACACATTCATTCATTTTTTTCCCGTTTATCCGTAATTCGGGTCGCGGGGGCAGCAGTCTAAGCAGGCCCCCGCCTTCGACTGCTGCCCAATCCTCACAGCACCGTCCCTTACGGTCCCTCCTGCAGGTGGTGAGCCCACGGGAAGGCGGCCCCACGTCACTCCGACATCACAGACCTTGATATTTCCCTCGTAAGGGACCCCCGGAGCATAGAGGGTTAAGGGCCTTGCTCAAGGGCCCAAGAGTGGCAGCCTGGCGATACCGGGGCTTGAACCCCAGACCTTCCGATCGGCAACCAAGCGCCTTAACCGCTGGAGCCACCACTCCCCCGCTACATTAAACACATTATTTCTTAAATCCTGTACATAGATAATGTAAAAACTATTTCCATCTTGGTGTATGATATGATATTGTATGATAGTTTATTGGAATTTCCCCAAATTTTGAATTAATTACAATTCCCATAAATTCCTGTAAATTCCTGGTAAATTTCCAAGTTGGAATATTTCCAAAATTCCCCAGAGGATGTTCTTATTGAAAGTTTCTGGAAATTTTCTGCCATTTTGCAACCCTAATTAGAAGTCAGAAGGCACTTAAGTAAATTGATGATACCACACTGTGTTGCCAAAAGTTTGCGGACACCTGGTCATAAGTATGAGGTTTTTGAGTGTTGAAATCCACATTTAGTCCCAGTTTGTACTTTCCACATCTCCACTCTTCTAGGAAGATGTTCCACTATATTTTGTAGACATTTGTGTTCATCAGCCATAAGAGTGTTAGTAAAATCAGGTACTGAGGTATTGAGATCAGAGCTCAAGATCTTCCTCTCCAAACCATGTAAAGCAGATCTTCATGGTTTTCCAAGTTCATATGAATGAAACATTTTATTATACCGCATGCTGTACAATTGTTTGCCTCCAGCTTTGTGGTAACAGTTTGTAGAAGAACCACATACGGCAGGAAAGGTCAGGTGTCCCATTACTTATGACAGTATAGTGTATCATATTGAATTTGCACAGTCAGTAGCTGCTTCAGATCTTCTTTAATGTATCGTATCCTTGGAAACGCACCGAGTTGCGGGTTGGATTGTGGCTTTACTGCTTCTTTTGCTGCACAGTGTCCTTGATTTGATCTGTATCTCTGACCAATAGGAAATCCCGGAGCACAACCCAAAGTCAACCCGTACTCAGTGATCGACATTTCCCCGGAAAGCCCGCCTCTGTTTTCTTCTCCAGCCAATGGGAATGAAGATGATGCCCAGGAAGTACCCAGTAGCCCCGTTGTGCCCTCTGGATACTCAGTGCCCGTGCCCTGCGGCTATGCCACGCCCTCCAACGTCCCCATCATTACCCCCACCTACACCACACCCGTCATCATCAGGCACTTCTCAGTGGACGAAGAAGGTAAATATGTCCTCTTCATTTCAAATCATTTTAGGGGAAGAGAATAAATAATGGCACCCTTTTGAAAAAATTCTTGTTCTGCTCATAGGTACCTTCTTGTCAATACAACATTCAGATGGAAACTTGCTTCACTTTCTCTCTCGCTATATATATATATATATTTATTTATTTTATTCAATTTTTTTATAATTTTCTTTTTTTTGCTTTATTCAGCAGAACTCCTCCTGTGATCTGGGTTTCCTGTTTTCTTCAACAGTGTTGCTGCAGCTCTTTTCCTAACACGCTTGTTCTTCATTCAAGCTTTAAATACCAGCTTTTTTTGTTATTACGTGTAATCGCTCTGTGTATGTAGCGTACGTTTCAAACGATAGGCCAAAAGTATTGGGTCACCCGACTTTACCGCCCATGTGTCTTCGTTCTCCAATCTGTTCCCACAAAGTTGAAGGCACATTGACTTGGCCTTCGGCTGCATGGAATTTTCCCTTCACTTGAACTAGGAGACCCAAACCTGTTCCAACATGACACAAAGTGCACAAATAAATTCCTTCTGCACCCCAGGCCTCGTCACTTTACTAACAACCTTTGTGGCTGAATTACTCTCCACAAAATTTATTGGAACATCTTCCCAGAAGAGTGGAGGGATTGATAAGAAATTGGGACTAAATGTGGAATGCGAAGCTCAAGAAGCACATACCGTACTTATGACCAGGTGTCCGCAAACTTTTGGCAACATAGTTGACTCAGACTCAGTACAAAGGCACAGAGACCACACCTCCTTCACTGAGACAAAAGAAAACAGAGACCACTGAGTCTGATGGGAGGCCACTCCCCCTTCACTGAGACAGACACAGAAATGTCTCATTCCCTGAGACGGACACACAGAAACGTCTCATTTTCTGAGACAGATACACAAAAATGTCTGATTTGGTGAGACAGACGTACAGAAACGTCTGATTCCCTGAGACACTGACACAGATGCACAGAAACGTCTCATTTCCTGAGACAGACGCACAGAAACGTCTCATTTCCTGAGACAGACGCACAGAAACGTCTGATTCCCTGAGACAGACGCACAGAAACGTCTTATTCCCCGAGACAGACGCACAGAACAGTTTCATTCCCTGAGACAGACGCACAGAAATGTCTCATTCCCTGAGACAGACGCACAGAAAAGTCTCATTTCCTGAGACAGACGCACAGAAATGTCTTATTCCTTAAGACAGACGCACAGAAACGTCTGATTTCCTGAGACAGACACACAGAAATGTCTCATTTCCCGAGGCAGACGCACAGAAACGTCCGATTCCCTGAGACAGACAAAGAAATGTCTTATTCCCTGAGACAGATGCACAGAAATGTCTCATTCCCTGAGACAGACGCACAGAAACGTCTGATTCCCTGAGACAGACGCACAGAAACGTCCGATTCCCTGAGACAGACGCACAGAACCGTCTCATTCCCTGAGACAGACGCACAGAACCGTCTCATTCCCTGAGACAGACACACAGAACCGTCTCATTCCCTGAGACAGACGCACAGAAATGTCTCATTCCCTGAGACAGACGCACAGAAACGTCCGATTCCCTGAGACAGACACAAAGAAATGTCTTATTCCCTGAGACAGATGCACAGAAATGTCTCATTTCCTAAGACAGACGCACAGAAACGTCTGATTCCCTGAGACAGACGCACAGAAACGTCTCATTTCCTGAGACAGACACACAGAAACGTCTGATTCCCTGAGACAGATACACAGAAATGTCACATTTCCTGAGACAGACGCACAGAAACGTCTGATTCCCTGAGACAGATACACAGAAATGTCACATTTCCTGAGACAGACTCACAGAAACGTCTGATTCCCCGAGACAGACGCACAGAACCGTCTCATTTCCTGAGACAGACGCACAGAAACGTCTGATTCCCTGAGACAGACGCACAGAAATGTGTCATTCCCTGAGACAGACACACAGAAAAGTCTCATTTCCTGAGACAGACTCACAGAAATGTCTTATTCCTTAAGACAGACGCACAGAACCGTCTGATTTCCTGAGACATACAAACAGAGAAATTTTCATTTTGTGCGATGGGAAGTCACATGTTCTTTTCCTGATAAGTGCAGAGATCACGGGCTTTCGAGCTTCGTGGTTTGATGCACAGGATTTCGTTTGGATGTTTTTCTTCCGTCTAAAAATGTCTGGTGTGGTTTGGGACACAACTTTTATAACTGTTTGGAATACGGACACTTGGTTCACTCCACAGTGGATAACAGGAAGAAGCTGGTGATGTTTAGGCATCCCACAGCCATACATGGAGTGTGAACTAGATAAACAGACATGTGGGATATTTGTCATGTGATCGTCACGTGGCTAATATCCACCATTGGTGCAGAAACTCTTGTACGGGTTTGCCAATCTAACCTAACGCATATGCAATGCTGCCCCTGGTGGTGAAAATATCTTACAGCCGTCAACTGTTAATTCAGCTTCTGTTAATTTCTATTAACATTGTTAATATTAATATTAAGGATTGACGAGGATAAAATATGTTAATTGTTATTTAAAAAAAATAAATAAATATTTGCATATTTTATATAATGTTCTCTTTTTTTTCTCTGCAGTGACCATCATGGGGGCGGGGCATACTCTTAGTGATGGGTAAGTTTGAGTTTGTGTTCTTATAAGATTCATTGTAGACACAAATACACAATCACTTTATGTTAGAAAGACATTTGTGGCTGTTTTAATTGTTAGTTTACATCTAAAAATTAGAAATTTAAAAAGTTAAAAATGATTTTTTTAACTTTTTATTTGACTTTTTTTTAATTTCATTTAATTTTTGTAAATGGAGGAAAAGTGTTTCTTGGGTTCCATGCTAATCATTAGTGCTGATTGAAGCGCATGGTTGAATTCTGCGTTCTCATTGGTTGGAAAGTGTAGTGAAGTTTCTTGACCAGCAGCTAATATTTCGCGATTGTTCTGATACGTTATCGCTTCTATAGCAACAGCTCATTTACTGGGACACGTATGAAGGTTATAATTTATATAACCGTATAATAAGTTTTAGGGCTGAAATGATTCCTTTGAGTATGTCCATTTACCAACACACGGAGAATTGTGTT
>NC_139579.1:31917543-31920043 GCF_946808225.1 Silurus aristotelis
GATCCAGATGAAGTTATTTATGACGACGTTCCAAGAGAGAATTCAGGATCCACTACAGGTCAGAGTGTGTTTGTGTTCCTGCGTTATTCCAAACCCCCCACCCCCCACCCCCGTCTCTCTCTTTCTCGAGTCTGTCTATCAGTCTTTTTTTTCTTACTTCTGCATTTCGCTGCACTGCTCCCTGGTTTCTGCTTATCTGGCGTTTTTTTTTTTTTTTTACACGTTTAGAGTCGGAATAAATTCATTTCACCGCTGGTCCAAAAGACTCTTAAAGCAGTCAGTAACAGTAAAGGCGTGATCACTCGAACTCAAAAAGAACTGAACTAAACTGTTAGTTTAAACTGATCAACTATTCAATTCAATTCAATTCATTTTTATTTGTGTAGCGCTTTTAACAATGAACATTGTCTCAAAGCAGCTTTACACAGATAATGTGGTGCTTAAAAGTGAATATGTTCTTTATGAGTAAGTTTGTCCCTGATGAACGAGCCGGTGGCGACTGTGGTGAAGGAAAAACTCCCCGAGATGGCATAAGGAAGAAACCTTGAGAGGAACCAGACTCAAGAGGGAACCCATCCTCATCTGGGTTGCACCGAATGCCAATTTGAAGCAGATATACGATGTTGCGGGGGGCAGTGATGATGATCAGAAGCAAACTGTAGTCCTGAGTCAATGTAGGGGACTGTTGACATTAACTACAGTCCAATCCATCCTCAAAGCGCCTGTTCTTACTCCGGAATTTCATGGAACCACCCAAGGCGTTGATGAGAAACCTACCCCAGCTGCACAGAGTGACCTCCGGTCGAAGAGAACACTATCCAGAGGCAGACCTGGACAAAGTGGGAAGATCCACAGAGGGGAGAGGGGCAGGAACAGTGGTCACTGGAACCTCGGGAGAGAGAGAGAGAGAGAGAGAGAGAGAGAGAGAGAGAGAGAGAAGAGGGTGACAGGAAGAGAAGGATATGGATTATTATGTGTCCTTATTTTTGTATGAAAGTTAATATCACTGTGCAGTTTGGACTCCGGCAAGACTCGCTATGGCAACATAACTAAAAGGGAGAACCAGAAGGCAACACAGACATGAGGGATCTCTGGGATAAGAGACGACCCACCACACCACCGTCAACAAACCTGAGTGAACGTGTGAATGTGAGGGGACGACAGCATACAAATATCACAGTTCACCAAACACTCCATATCCTTGATTTCTCCAGATCTGCACCTTTACCTAAGAAAAAAAATCTACTGATGAAAGGCTTGGCTGAATAAATATGTTTTCAACCTCGACTTGAACACTGAGACTGTGTCTGAGTCCTGAACACTGATTGGAAGGTTGTTCCATAACTGTGGGGTTTATAAGAGAAAGATCTGCCCCCTGCTGTAGTCTTCATTATTTGAGGAACCAACAGATAGCCAGCACCTTTTGATTTAAGTAGGCATGGAGGATCATACTGGTACAGAAGTTCACTCAGATACTGCAGTGCGAGACCATTAAGAGCTTTATACGTCAGTAGTAATATTTTATAATCAGTGTAAGATTTAATTGGGAGCAGTGTAGATGATTAAAACATGGGTGATGTGGTCATATTTCCTAGATCTCGTGAGGACCCTTGCTGCTGCATTCTGAACTAACTGAAGCTTATTTCTGCACCTACTCGCACACCCAGACAGTAAAGCGTTACAGTAGTCTAATCTAGAAATAACAAAAGCATGAACTATTTTTTCTGCATCCTGTAACATCATATTTCTAATTTTAGCAATGTTTCTAAGGTGAAAGAAGGCGATCCTGGTGATATTATTCACGTGAGCCTCAAAGGAAAGACTCGGGTCAATAATCACACCAAGATCTTTGACAGCCGTACACGCTGAAACAGAAACACCATCCAGAGATGCTACGTAATCAGAAAGTTTACTTCTAGCTGCATGTGGTCCTAGTAAAAGTACTTCCGTTTTATCTGAGTTGAGCAGAAGAAAGTTATCAAGCATCCACTGTCTAATGTCCTTTACACACTTCTCAACATTGTTAAGCTGATCTCGCTTATCTGGCTTTGCTGAAATATACAGCTGTGTATCATCAGCATAGCAATGAAAGCGAATACCATGTTTATGTATAATTTCACTTAGAGGCAGCATATAGAAAGAGAAAAGCAGAGGGCCTAAGACAGATCCTTGAGGAACACCAAACTTTACCTCAGAGAGTGTGGAGAACTCACCATTTACATCAACAAACTGATAGCGATCAGTCAAATAAAACTACTAAAGCAAAGCTACTAACTTTAATCTGCTAAAACATAAACTCAAAGCGCTGCAGATTAAACGAGGCTACATGAATCTACCAAACCAATCAAACACAAGCAGACTCTTAAACCCAGTGCTAAAATATTTAACTCTTAAACTCATACACTACTGAACTGTGCAGTTTAAAGCACTGGTGGTTTAGAGTTGAGACTCTGGTTGACTGAAAAGAAGGTCTGGGGTTCGAGCCCCATCACCGCCAAGC
>NC_139579.1:31930043-31947543 GCF_946808225.1 Silurus aristotelis
GTTCAAATACTTATTTTCCTCACTGTATATATATATATATATATATCCTGCCGTTCATTTTACCCCACTTGTCATGTCTTTATTCCCCACTAGAGGTGCTCTACACTTTCCAGCATTGAGGAGTCAAACATCTGCCAAATGCCATAAATGTAAATGTTAATGACCAGTTAAAACTGTCGTTGATGTTTGGAGAAGCACAACTGATTGAACAAATAACTGATTTTCTTCACGCATTTTATATACGGCTTATTAGATGCACCATTTTTCTGCTCCAAATCACACCCAGAGATAAAGTAGTGCCAGAAAATGAATCTGTCTTGAGTTATATTCCTCATTTTCTTCTCCAAGTACATCTTGTGCCTCAAGCCGTTAATCCAATTCACCGTATTCTTCATACACGTTCATCCACACGCAAAGCCACTGATGGATCTGTTCAACTCACACCTGAACTCCTTCCAGCCAATCACAATGCAGCATTTGCTCTGACGTTGTTGGGGGCTGCGGTTAATGACTGGACATTTGTTCCGATTGTTAAAGCATCTCCTTCATCTCTCCATCTCTCAGTTCTCCAAATCCATGGTCCGGGATGCGTACAGCGAGTATGTGAATAACTTCAGTACGGCGATGGCGGTGCTCAGGAAGGCCTGTGTGTCCAAACCCTGCTTCCTCGACTTCCTCAAGGTCAGTTTCTCACACCTTTATTTCACGTAACACGGTAATAAGATGGTTTCGGTAACGAGTGTGTTTCACAGCAACGTCAGGAGTGCAGTCGGGATCACGTCACACTCTACGGCCTCATGATGAAACCCATCCAGAGGTTTCCACAGTTCATTCTGCTCCTGCAGGTAACACACACTCACACACACACACACACACACACACACACACACTCACACACACACACACACACACACACACACACGGACAGAGCTTCCACTTTAATCAGAGAAAATGACCCAGAAAATGAACCAATCACAGCACAGCAAGGTTAAAACAGTGTTTTCTGTATGAAGTGAGTTGAAAGAGGCAGAAAGAGGAAGTAGGAAGTAGACTGGATGAAGGAGGAGCAGAAACGTCTCCAGTCGCAGTATCAAGTCAGTAGTGTCCAGTAGCATCTCAGCACTTTTATTCAAACCTTCATTCTTCTCCAAACATCTCGCCAAGATCTGACCATCACAGTCCTTCTCCATGGTCTTTCTCCTCCACGGTCCTTCTCCTGCTCCTTCAGACCAAACCAGACGAACAAATTACAAAAACAGTAATGTCTACATCTGTCTGTTTATTTACATTTTTCTGTCTTTCTCAATATCGGTGTTTCTTTCTGATTGTCTGTCTGTCTGTCTGTCTGTCTGTTTTTTTTTATCTGTCTGTCCGTCCGTGTCTCTTTGTCTGTCTGTCTGTCTGTCTGTCTGTCTGTCTGTCTGTCTGTCTGTCTGTCTGTCTGTCTGTCCGTGTCTCTTTCTGTCTGTCTGTCTGTATCTATCAGTCTGTCTGTCTGTTTTTATCTGTCTGTCTCTCTCTATATCTCTGTCTGTATATATGTATATGTTTATTCATCTACTATAGATGCCTGCTTAGTATCAGTCGCTTTTTTCTGTCTGCTTATCTGCAGATCTCTCTCTCTCTCTCTCTCTCTCTCTCTCTCTCTCTCTCTCTCTCTCTCTCTCTCTCTCTCTCTCTCTCTCTTTCTCTCTTTACATCGGAAAATAAAGTCAGAGAACAAAATAACAGATATAAAGTACGATCTTTTGACAAATGTAAAAGTTGCATGGTTTTGTATCATCCAGCAGGTGGAGCACCTTTCTCACACTCTCTCTCTCTCTTGCTCTCTCTCTCTCTCTCTCGCTCTCTCTCTCTCTCTCTCTCTCTCTCTCTCTCTCTCTCTCTCTCTCTCTTTCTCTCTCTCACTCACACACACACACACACACACACACACACACACACACACACACACACAATAAAACAAAACCTTTAGTTAGTTTTCTCTAGAAAAGGTTTAACATATGCAGTGGCACTGATTTAATCTAATCTAAGTGTGTGTGTGTGTGTGTGTGTGTGTGTGTGTGTGTGTGTGTGTGTGTGTAGGACATGCTGAAGAACACCCCTGTGGGTCACGCTGACCGCTTGCCCCTACAGATGGCCCTGACTGAGTTGGAGACTCTCTCTGAGAAGCTGAACGAGAGGAAGAGAGAAGCAGATCAGCGATGTGAGATCCGACACATCGCCAAGGCCATGAACGAGCGTTACCTCAACAAGGTATACACACACACACACACACACACACACACACACACACACACACACACACACATAGACACACAGACAAACACAAAAGCTATTTAAATTTATATTAAAACTAAATCATCTCAAATTATAACTATTATTAACAACAGATTCCTTGTATAAGTAGGTGTTTTGTTATAATTTTTTTAAATATTTTATTTGATAATGAAAAAATTTTAAATAAAGTGAAAATACAGCATTTCAGGGAAAAATAATAAAACAATAATTTGTACAAAATTGTAATTTGTAGTTCAGTTTCATGGTCAAGATTTATTCAGTTTAATATATAATTATAAGTAGGAAGTCATTAAATAATTATTTACATAAAATTGTTATTCAGTCAATGAATCTTGGAAATAATTGTAAATATTTAATACAATTAAACAAATTCAAATATTAGAACATCTTTTTATTTTTATTTTTTTTTTGGTTTTTAATCAATTTGATTTTGCTGTAACTCATTTTTTTATTATTTAATTATTGTCACTTTCTCTTATTTATTTGTTTGTTTGCTTATTTATTAAACTACTTTTATTTTTTATTAAACTTTTTTATTTGACATATTTATATGTTTCAATGTTTCTTTTTTCTTTCATTCTTTATCTATTCGTTTATTTATTAATTAACTATTATTTAAATACTGTCGCTCTTTCTTTCTTTCTTTCTTTCTTTCTTTCTTTCTTTCTTTCTTTCTTACTTTCTTTCTTTGTCACTGTTACTGCTTGTATTTGTTGTATAGACTATAAACCTCCATCTGCATCTAATCTACACATTAATTCTCTCTAGAAACGATTATAAATATGTGATACTGATTGTTCTGCCTGTAAGAGCTGAATTCAGTAGTAGTTATTGGTGTGCAGCTCCTGAGTGCAGGCAGCAGGTATCTGATCCGCTCCGATGACGTGGTGGAGACGGTGTACAACGAGCGAGGAGAAATAATCAAAACCAAAGAGAGACGTCTTTTCCTGCTCAATGATGTGCTAATGTGTGCCACGCCCAACCTGCGGTACACACACACACACACACACACACACACACACACACACACACACACATTACTACTTTTAATAATAATAACAACAACAATAGTGGGGGATAAAGTAGACCAGTCCTGTCCCACCTAAATGGAGACCAAGTCAAGACCAAGACCAGAGTGTGTCAAAAGCAAGACAAGACCAAGATTGTGAGGGATTGAGACCAAGACTAAGACAGGGTGAAACTGAATCAATACCAGAGTTTATTGAGACTGAAACAAGACCAAGACAAAATTAAGACTGAGGGGTTGAGACCGAGACAAAACCAAGACTTTGAAGGGTTGAGACGGAGACAAGACAAGACAAAACCAAGACTTTGAGGGTTTAGACTGAGACAAGACAAAGACAGAACGAGATCAAGGCAAAACCTCTTTCTCCTGTGATATCATGTCTTGATCTCGACACACTCTGGTCTTGGTTTTGACTCAGTCTTGCCCCGCTTTAGTGTTGTTTTGTTGGGGAATGGTAGCTCAGTGGTTAAGGCTCTGGCTTACTCGTCGGGGGTTCAAGCCCCACTATCACTAAGATTTCTTCTCAAAGAAAAGTTCTCACTTCAGTATGAAAAGTAGCGCAGTGCTGTTTGGTTTGAGAACTTTATGTGAATAATGGTTGCAGGTCAGGGCTCCATTCTCCTTCCGATCACACCTTTCTAATGAGAGAGTTCGCTTTAGTCACACACACACACACACACACACACACACACACACACACACACACACACACACAGTGAGAAAACCTTCTCTCCACACACACTCTCAGAAGTTCCTAAAACGTAGTGGAGTGAATAGTAAATTCATGAATGAAGGAAAGGTAGCATGATTTTTTCTTTCTTAATTTTTTTATCTATTGACCCACATGGCTTTTCTTCCCTCTCTTTTTTCCCTCCAGATCTTCTCAGGACAGTGGTGCCGCCGTTTCTTCAGGCCAGCGTTTCCTGCTGAAGTGGAGCGTTCCTCTTAGCCTGGTGGACCCGGTCGAGTTTGGTTCCTCGGAGGAGATCAGAGACTCCGCCCCTTTCCCCACCCCTCACTCTGGCGAGAAGGTGGTCATCAATGCCAAGCCAAGTAGGTCATGAAGACAGAGATTAGCAGACATATGGGAAGAGAGATGGAGCAGGAACAGGGGCAGGGAGAGAGAGGGAGAAAGAAAAAAGGGAGAGAGTTTTATATTATGTCACTGTTCCTATTTTATTTATTCATAAAATTGTATTCTATTCTAATAAATTTGCATACAAAATGGTCAACATGTCAACAAGGAAAGAGTGAGGGAGAGAAAGAAGAAGAGAGAAAGTAACAGACAGAGATAAAGTGATATAAAGAACAAGAGTGTTCAGAATGCATCAAATAGAGAGAGAGAGAGAGAGAGAGAGAGAGAGAGAGAGAGAGACTGAGAGAGACTGAGAGAGACTGAGAGAGACTGAGAGAGACTGAGAGAGAGGGAGGGGACAAAGTGAGAGAGATGAGGACAAAAGAGAGAAAGATAGAGAGTGAAAGGGCACCAGAGAGAGATAAGGGGAGAGAGAGAGTGAAAACACGAAAAAAAGAACTAAGAGAGTGAGAGGGTAACAGATAGAGAGGAAGAGAAAGAGAGAGAGGGGAAAAAACAAGAGATGTAGAGAGATAGAAGAGAGAAAGATAAGAAGAAAGAGAACAAGTTTTAAAGAGAGAGACACAGAGCGACTGAGAGAATAGGAAAGAGTGAGAGGGCAACAGACAGACAGATAGAGAGAAAGAGGCAGAGAGAGAATGAATGAGAGACCAAGAGAGAATGAGAAGGCAATAGATAGAGAGATTGAGAAAGAGAGATTGAGAGAGAGAGAGAGAGAGAGAGAGAGAGAGAGAGATTGTGAGAGAGTGAGAGAGAAAGTGAGAGGGTGAGAGAGAGAGAGAGAGAGAGAGAGAGAGAGAGAGAGAGAGCGGGAGAAAGAGGGTGAGAGAGAGAAAAAGAGAGAGAGAGAGAGAGAGAGAGGGTGAGAGAGAGAGAGTGAGAGAGAGAGAGGGTGAGTGAGAGAGAGAGAGAGAGAGAGAGAGAGAGAGAGAGAGAGAGAGAGAGAGAGAGAGAAAGAGAGTGAGTGAGAGAGAGAGATTGTGAGAGAGAGGGTGAGAGAGAGAGAGAGAGAAAGAGAAAGAGAGAGAGAGAGAGAGAGAGAGTGAGAGAGAGAGAGGGTGAGAGAGAGGGTGAGAGAGAGGGTGAGAGGAGAGAGAGAGAGAGAGAGAGAGAGTGAGAGAGGAGAGAGAGAGAGAGAGTGAGAGAGAGAGAGAGAGAGAGAGAGAGAGAGAGAGAGAGAGAGAAAGAGGGTGAGAGAGAGAGATAGAGAGAGAGAGAGAGAGAGGAGAGAGAGAGAGAGAGAGAGAGAAAGAGGGTGAGAGAGAGAGATAGAGAGAGAGGGTGAGAGAGAGAGAGAGAGAGAGAGAGAGAGAGAGAGAGAGAGAGAGAGAGAGAGAATAAAGATTTCAAGGCTGATCTGTAGAAAGGAATCAGGATGAATGGATTCTTGGTCTCAGATTTAAGCGCTCAGTTCGGCTCAGAACGGAAATGAGAATCAGATTGTTCTTCTGAAATCCACATCACATCAGCAACCAGAACACATCATCCGGGTTTGGATCTCTGGTCTGATCTGGTCTACAGAGCATTTGGAAAGTGTGGAAACATCAAAGTTTTATGAGAGGCACGAACATGTTCCTTTTGTTTCCATACAACACACTCATTAAAAGCCAAAAACACACAAGAATGTGACCGTGAACGAGTGGAGAAAAGACATTTTTTTTGTCTCTAACAGAAGAACTTTTGGTGAGTTTTACCAGAAGCACCGCAAAGTATTTCAGCTGAACGTTTGGAGAAATGAAGTGTCTGGATGCTGAGTGTGTGTAAAGGAACAAGCACATGTCTCTCAAACACCAAAAACACTCAGTGACACGCTGTAGAACAATCACAGGTCCATGAGTCCCGTTTACTCTTCCTGAGTGACATCACTCTCAGTGTGGACGTTTTATTCTGTAATAGAAGCCTTTATGATGTTTATTTGGTCAAATACAGCACACATTCCACACACTTCTCACACACACTCCACACATTCCACACACTTCACACACACTCCTCACACACACTCCACACATACTCCTCACACACACTTCTCACACACACTCCACACACTCCACACACACTCCTCACACACACTCCACACATTCCACACATTCCACACACTCCACACACACTCCACACATTCCACACACTCCTCCCACACACTCCTCACACTTCTCACACACTCCACACACACACTCCTCACACACTTCACACACTCCTCACACACACTCCACACACACACTCCTCACACACACACTCTTTAAATTCTTCACACACTCCACACACACTCCCCACACACTCCACACACTCCTCACACACTCCTCACACACGTCACACACTCCTCACACACTCCACACATACTTCTCACACAGTCCTCAAACACTCCACACACTCCTCACACACACCACACACACGCCACACACGCCACACACACTCCACACACTGCTATGTAGGAGTCGTACACATCTGTCCTCAGCTTCAGACCAGCTTCTCTCTGGGGCCTTTTTTCACTGTCTGGATTCTATAAAGTCTCTCATCCTCGTTGCTCTCAGTATTTTTCCTCGACTGTCTCCTGGCCTGAGCGTCTGTTCACATTCCTTCTCCAGCTGCGGAATTGAATCATCTAACTCCCTCAAATCTAAATGTTAGACGTGCGACAATGTCTGTTTCTTCTGCATGAAGGATTTAATTTAGTGACATTTTAATTCACTGTATCGCCAAAAGTTTGTGGACACCTAACCATTAGACTGGTTTGTGATTTTGTTTTTTAGTTCGGAATGAAGTATGAGATGAGGAATACAGGCAGGGAGAGATGGAGTGATGGAGAAGAGAAAGTGAGAAGAGAGAGAAGGTGGGAGAAAGAAAGAAGGAGAAAGATATAAAAGCAGAAACAGAGAGGGGAGAGAGCCAGGAGAAAAATAGACCCAAAAAGGCAGTACTAAAGAGTCAGTACTAGAGTCAGAAATGTATTGTTCTGACAGGAATAAACAATTATAAAGAATAAACCTATAGGCAGTAAACTTCCTTCAACAGTGTCTTCTATACAACCTCATATTCACTCTGTGATTATCTCTGTGTAAAGCTGCTTTTAGACAATGCTCATTGTAAAAAGGTGCTCTACATTCTGACTCTGTACTGACTCACACTGTACTGACTCTGTACTGACTCACACTGTACTGATTCTCACACTGTACTGACTCTGTACTGATTCTCACACTGTACTGACTCTGTACTGACTCTCACACTGTACTGATTCTCACACTGTACTGACTCTGTACTGACTCTCACACTGTACTGATTCTCACACTGTACTGACTCTGTACTGACTCTCACACTGTACTGACTCTGTACTGACTCTCACACTGTACTGACTCTGTACTGACTCTAACATTGTACTTATTCTCACACTGTACCGACTCTGTACTGAATCTCACACTGTACTGGTTCTCAGACTGTACTGACTCTGTACTGACTTTCACACTGTACTGACTCTCTTACTGTACTGATTCTCACACTGTACTGACTCTGTACTGGCTCTCACACTTTACTGATTCTCACACGGTACTGACTCTGTACTGACTTTCACACTGTACTGACTCTGTACTGACTCTTACACTACTGACTCTCACACTGTACTGACTCTCACACTGTACTGACTGTACTGATTACTCACACTGTAATGATTCTGTACTGACTGTCATACTGTACTAATTCTGTCTTGACTCTGTACTGACTCTACTGACTTTCACACTGTACTGACTCTGTACTGACTCTCACACTGTACTTATTCTCACACTGTACCGACTCTGTACTGAATCTCACACTGTACTGGTTCTCACTCTGTACTGACTCTCACTCTCACACTGTACTGACTCTGTACTGACTCTCACACTGTACTGACTTTGTACTGACTCTTACACTGTACTGACTCTGTACTGACTCACACTATACGGACTCTCACACTGTACTGATTTTACTGACTCTCACACTGTACTGACTCACACTGTGCTGGCTTTGTAATGAGTCTCACACTGTACTGACTCTCACACTGTACTGACTCTCTACAGAATCTGACACTGTACTGACTTTAATGTCTCTTACACTGTACTGACTCTGTACTGACTGTAATGACTCTCACACTGTATCAACTCTGTAATGACTTTTACACTGAACTGACACTGTAATGATTCTCACACTGTACTGACTCTGTACTGACTCTCACACTGTACTGACTGTACTGAGTCAACTGTGTGAGTATGTACAGAGTCAGTACAGGGTGTGAATCTAAGTCAGTACAAAGTCAGTGCAGCGTGAGTCAGTTCAGTGTGAGAGTGTGAGTCAGATATTAATAATGCGTTCTCCTCCTACACACAGACCTACACTAGAGTTATAACAGAGGCTGATCTCTGAGTTCTAAACAAACACACAGGCTTTGTGATCCGAGTCTTAAACTGAAGCAGGTCTGGAAAGGGATCCGACTTTCATTCCTCTGCCAAATTCCTCCTTCTGTCCCTTTGTATCCCTTCATTCCTCTCAGTCTTCAAAGTAAAGCCAAAGAAAGCACAAAAAGGAGAATAGAGTAAAAGAGAGAGAGAGAGAACAAGAGAGAGAGAGAGATAGAGAGAACAAGAGAGACAAATAGAGATTGATAGAGAGAGAGTGATAATTTTTTCCACTTATATTTGTCATTTGCACACACACACACACACACACACACACATAAACACACACACACACACACACACACACACACACACACACACACACACACACACACACACATTAAACTAGCACTTCACCTAGCATAATAAGTTACAGTCTGTATGCAACACGAGCTATTGATTTAGAAAACAAGGACAAATGCTATGTAGACACCTTTAAATAGCACACATACACACACACACACACACACACACACACACACACACACACACACACACACACACACACACACACAGTGGCAGAGTCAGATTTACACTGTAGAGTTCTACAGAACAGTTGTCTTCAGAATGGCCGCACATACATATTAGGACTTACAAGGACAAATAGATTATAGTCTTCTATAGTGTACTCTTCCTCATTATAGCCTCCTATAGTGTACTGTCTCTTTGATGTTCACTTATAATCCCTTTAATCTTTTATGCTGTTCATTTTCAAACAAAGTATACTTTCAAATCCCAGAAACACTCTTTCATCCAGACTCATTATGATCATGCTAAAGTTACAGACTGCATCTTTAATCCTGTGTGTCTCTCTGACAGATAAGTTGTACATGGGTCCGGGACAGCTTTATCAGGACCTGCAGAATCTCATCCATGACCTCGGGCTCGTCAATCAAATCTCCACCATGATCAGCAGCCTCAAGGGCAACTACCAGGTCAGAGATTTATAAATATGGAATCAACCAAACATGTACATGAAGTCTATTAACATGAAGTGTATATTAAAGTCCCCAGGTGGACATGAACTGTATATTAAAGTCCCCAGGTGGACATGAACTGTATATTAAGGTCCCCAGGTGGACATGAAGTGTATAGTAAAGTCCCCAGGTGGACATGAAATGAACACTATGACGTGTTATAGTATCGGTTCTGTTCCCATGTTCTGAAGTGTTTTATTCATCGTATAGGTGGTTATGTTTAAACTAGTTCCTGTTTTATAGTTGTGTGTGTGTGTGTGTGTGTGTGTGTGTAGAATGTGAATGGGACAGTAGCTCAGGACTGGATCTCGGGTCTTCAGCACCTCATCCTTAAGAAAGAGGAGGAGATTAGAGCTGCTGATCGCTGCCGCATCCAACTGCAGTTACCTGGAAAACAAGACAAGTACACACACACACACACACACACACACACACACACACACACACACATACACAGACTCTTGATAGTGCACACACCATTCAGTTAATTTTTAATCATGCATGGTACACTTAATCCACACTGAGATCTTGTGTGTGTGTGTGTGTGTGTGTGTGTTTTTCTCTCTTTCGCGGTCTCTCTCTCTCTCTCTCTCTCTCTCTCTCTCTCTCTCTCTCTCTCTCTCTCTCTCTCTTACATTTTACCCTGTATTCCCTGCCTCTCTCTGCCTCTTGCTATCAAACCCCTTTTCCTCTCCCCCCTGTCTCACTCTCTCCCTCTTTCTGTCTCCTTGTCTCTCTGTCTTTTTTTCCCCCTGTCTCTTTCTTTCTCTCTTTCTTTCCATCTCAATCTCTCCCCATCTCTTTTTTTTTCTGTCCCTTTCACTGTCTCCCTGTCTCACTATCTCCCTCTCCATCTGTCCCTCTCTCTTTTTTCCTTTCCCCTATTTCTCACATTTTCTCTCTCTCTCTCGTGGGATAATGGATATTGTTGGGCCTAACAGGAAGTAGATCAGGTGTCCTACACTCTCCCTGAGGTATTACATAATGTCCTGCTGGATGGCAGAAAAACAGGAAAGCTCTTCTCTTCTCTTCTCTTCTCTTCTCTTCTCTTCTCTTCTCTTCTCTTCTCTTCTCTTCTCTTCTCTTCTCTTCTCTTCTCTTCTCTTCTCAGGTCCAGAACAGAACTATGGTTGTTGTTTTTTATTCAGCAGTGGTAGCTCAGTGGTTAACACACTGGAATTCTGATTAGAAGGTCGCGAGTTTAAATCACAGGATCACCAAACTACTAGGGCTGGGCCCTTGAGAAAGACCCCTAACTGCTCAGTTGTATAAATCAGATAAATCTGGATATGTAACATAAATAGCAATGTAATATTCATTATCACAAAGCATCTGGTTTAGGAGATACACTGCTGGTGATGGTAAAAGTCCCTGAGATGATCTGAGGAAGAAACTTTACTAGCAGTCATAGTGCTTTAACCTGGATTTAAAAAAAAGCTTTTTCAGTGAAAAAAAACAAACAAATAAATGAATATATGAGATGGCAAGAATTATTGGAGAATTTAATTAAATCTGAAGAACCAGTAAAACCGTCAAATATCACAAAAGCAGCATCCGATATGGTTAAACACAGCTTCTTTATCTGCTCCTTTACTTCAGAAAATCCCAATGACCAAAAGCTTAACTAAATAAATATGTTTTCAACCTGAACGTTGAGACCGTGACTCGTCTCGAACACTTATTGGTCAGCTGTTCTTTAACTGTGGGGATTTGTATGAGAAGCTCTGCCTCCGACTGTAGTTTTTATTGAAGGTACCAACAAACAGCCTGCACCTTTTAATCGAAAGTCGGCTTCAGGGATCATAATATAGCAAAATTAATCGATGTGAGAATTAATTAGGAGACAGTGTAGACTAATTAAAACAGGGGTGACGGTACAGTAGTCTCCAAGCTGTCCATGTTGAAGGTCATCCTCAAAAGATCTTAATATCAATGACCATTCTTTACGTTCTTTCACTGAGTAAAGCCTCTTTCACGTTGTTTGATGCAGATCGGGCAGACCCACGTTCTTTGCCGCAGTCTTCAACACCATGAGTCCGTCCATCAAGCAGGCCTGGATCAGCAGCCTCCAGATGGCCAAGCTGGCTCTCGGTACGAGTCCCTCTCCGGCTGCTCTTTTTTTGACTTCCTGTCTTTGTTTTAAGCATTTAAAACACACAGCTGTGCCGTGTCCACATCCCTGCTCATGCTGCTGGACAATGGTGTTGTGTAGAAAGACAGGAGGGAGATCTGATGATATGTTACTCATTTAGTGATGATGTAATTCTAGAGCTTTGATGCTCAACCTCTCGCTATGCACAGTGACTTTCCGGTCAGTACAAACAGGACCTGTTACAAATGAGAAACTGCAGCGTCTTCAGTTAGAATAAAAACCATCGACCCAGTAGTTACTGGAACTGAAGCTAGCTACTCTATGTGGGTTACGTTCTTTCGTTTATTAGCAACATAAAAATATAATATGAATTAAATCACTGTGCAAAATATCTAATCCTAACTTGGAAGTCAATGTCCACTCTGGAGCCGTTTGCACCAATGATAAATAATATAATACATACTTGAGCAACATATTTAGAGATCACAAGACAATCTAGTAGAACATTTAGATGTTGTTTTTTTTAAAACAGTGTAAGAAGAAGACTTGTGTGTGACTCCCATTTCCTAATGAAGCCTAATGCGAGCAACATTCAATTTAGACTGTGGTGAGACCTGAGATGTTGTACAGTTTAGAGACAGTGGCATTGAGTTAAAGACAGGAGGTGGAGCTGGAGGTAGCAGAGCTGAAGATGTTGAGATGTTTATTGGGAGTGACGATGATAGACAGTATTAGAAACAAGTTTATTAGAGGGACAGCGCATGTAGGACGTTTTGGAGACAAGGTGAGGGAGGCGAGATTGAGATGGTTTGGACATGTGCAGAGGAGGGACATGGGGTATATCAGTAGGAGAATGCTGAGGATGGAGACACCAGGAAGGAGGAAAAGAGGAAGACCAAGGAGGAGGTTTATGGATGTGGTGAGAGAAGACATGCAGGTAGTTGGTTTGATGTACAGATGTAGAACACAGGGGGGGTATGGAGACGGATGATCCGCTGTGGTGACCCCTAATGGGAGAAGAAGAATAATACGAATTTTTTTTTTGTTTTTAAGACAAAATTAAACCGTACTGTACATGCACCCTAATTAAAATGAAAATTTTTGCTTTCCTATTGTATAACAGCTAGCAGCTCAGCACATGCTAGCTATGTCTGAATTGACCTAACTAACACTGTGTGTGTGTGTGTGTGTGTGTGTGTGTGTGTGTGTGTGTGTGTGTGTGTGTGTGTGTGTGTGTGTGTGTGTGTGTGACAGAGGAGAACAATATCCAGGGCTGGTTTATTGCAGATGATGATGGGAATCAGATTAAGAAGCAGAAACACCCACTGCTGCTGAAGCACATGCCTGTGGTCATGTCCAGACTTCAGGAGTTTAAGGTGAGCTTGTGCTGCTCACTTCTGGATTCTGATTGGTCAGAAGGTATTGATGAATGATGTTTGATTTTAACATCTATGGAAGGAGTCTCCGATGTGTTCTTAGTCACATGATAGATCCTTCTATCCTTTACCACTCCTCCACTAAACCCTTCTCCTCTACGACTTCTCTACTTATTCCACCCATTCCCTACCACTCCTCCACTGATCCCTTCTCCTCTACCACTCCTCCACTGATCCCTCCTCCTCTACCACTCCTCCACTGATCCCTCCTCCTCTATGACTTCTCTACTGACCCCTCCATCCTCTACCACTCCTCCACTGATCCCTCCTGCTCTATGACTCATCCACTGATCCCTCCATCCTCTACCACTCCTCCACTGATCCCGCCTCCTCTATGACTCATCCACTGATCCCTCCATCCTCTACCACTTCTACACTGATCCCTCCTCCTCTACCACTTCTCTTCTAATCACTCCATCCTCTACCACTCCTCCACTGATCCCTCCTCCTCTACCACTTCTCTACCGATCCCTCCACTCCACTGATCCCATAACTTTCTAAACAGTTGAGTCTCTAGTAATCTTCAAATTTCATTGATTGGTTTGAAAACTTATTTTCTCCTTTAAAATAAGTTTTTGTTTGATGATAATTTTAGTCTGAGATCCAGGTTAACCAGCATTTGAATGTATTTTTTGATGAAGACTTTGTAAATGTAACCATAAATGGATCAAATGTTTTATCTCATTAATTGAAATAATATAACGTTGTAATTGTGGCAGGTTGCTGAGGTGTAAAAGGAAAAAAACACTTCAGGACAAATCAGTGTGGTTTTTGTAGCGTGGCTTCATCACACCATCTCGATGTTGATTAGACACACTAATGGCACAACGTGTTGCTTAACTGCATGTGTACATACTGGATACATGTGTATAATAGATACATGGTCTGATTTGTCAGGTGGAGTGTGCGGTCCATAACCCAGAACCCTCAGTTAATAACGAGAGCACAGCAGACGTCCCGGCGGTGGGACACGGCTGTGTTTGGGTAAGTTTATCTTTTAAAGTCTAAAAAGAGACTGGTTCCATTCCAGTTTCATTGAAAGACACCTTCCACATCTTCCCATGTACACCAAGAGTTACTATATATGATATAATATATAGTGTGTCTCACGTGTAAAAACAAACAGCCTCTAGAGGCCGCTGTCATAACAACAGTGGAACAGAACCTGGAAAAACTATCAGTATGTATTTTTGCTCATAGCCGATAGCCGATAGTTCCAACAATCAACTATTGTCGACCTCAAAGAGATAGATTATCAAATACAGATATGATATAAGTAAAACATATATTTAAAATTACATTTTCAAAATATGTCTCTGGCATTGTTCAGTATTCGACTATAGTTTGGGGACCCCTGGTTTATAGTCTGGAAGGGATTTTTAGTTGAAACTGCGACTTTACAACATCTTTAGGCTGCCAAAGATGCAACACAACACTTGATTGTAATTCTTTGTTTGTTTGTTTTGTATTCAGGTGGCCAGCTGCACCAATCAGATGGCTCAGATCGCAGTCGTGGCCATGCAGAACACCAGCCCAAAGGTGACCGAGTGTTTCAACGTGGAGTCACGGATCCTCTGCATGACCTACGTACCTTCGGACGAACCCCTGGAGGACGGAGAGGAAAACCCCAAACGTCAGAGCTCAAACACACACACTGTGTGTGTGGGGATGGAGGAGGGCAGGTACGGCGTTGAATTTCCTGAAACGTAAAATTAAGTTGTACATCCTGATTTTTTACAAATCCTATCGTCATTGGGGCCAATAACGGGGGTGGAGCTTAAGCTGTATTTGATCAGCCAATCAAAAAGTTTGAGCATTAGCCTTCCTTGTTTTTACCTATAGGCCGTGTATTGGTTAGCATGACATTTCTGTTTCTAGTGATGATATCCAGCAACTTTAACTTGTGTTAACTTCTTCGTATGCAGCATTGTCATGTTCTCGCCGTACATTAAGGGTTTCCTCTGTGTGCTTTGGGTTCTTCTTCAGTCCAAACAGCTGCATTGTTTTTGGAGAAGGTAACTCAGTGGTTAAGATGTCTTTGGAATTAGAAGGTTGTGAGGGAAAATTGCAGAGTCACCAAACTGCCAGGGCTGAACCCTTGAGCCGGACCCCTAAGGAAGGCCCCTGAGCCCTCAGCTGCTAAGTTGAGTAAGTGAGATCGCCTCTGTATGTAATGTAGTGTAACAGATTTGTCCATTCTGCAGCATCTCCGTCTACAAGAGCAGCCAGCGATCCAAGAAGATCCGACTGCAACACTTCTTCATGCCGGATAAAGCCGCCGTGACCTGTTTAGCTTATAAGAGTTCGTTTCTGTACGCCGGCCTGGTCAGCGGCTCCCTCGCCGTCTACTCACGAGCCCAGGGTAAGTGCTCCGATTTCTACGGCGGATTTGACCTTTGAACTGGTGGCAGTACGGCTAAAATTAAACATGTTCATTTTAATTGTTAGCCTCAAAAATGCAGCAAATGGAGATGAGACAAGTTTACATCGATTTAGAGGTAGCTGCTAGCTAGATACTTTTGGAATTATTATATAGGCGATAATATTTGAGGAAAATTGAGGCCTTTTACTGACTGGAATAGCTAATCCGTAGATTATGATCTGTTCACTTGCTAGCAAGATTGGCTTAATGTGTGCCTTGTCAAATCCGCTAACATTAATGATGCTAAGGCTGCTTTCTTTCGCATTAAGATAGCTTTATTACAGCTTTTTTTCTTTGTTTTGTGCCTGTTTTCAACTTCTTTGCAAATTATCATAATTTATATATATAAATAATATATACTAGCTGTGAAAGACTAACAGATCCTTAAACCTTGATAACCAACAAGATTTTGGCGAACAGCATTAGCATATTTGATGCTAAAAAAACAACAAAAAAACAACAAAAACAACAAAAAAAACCCCGATATATATATATATAACCCCGATATATAATTTATACAGCTAGTAAATCGGGTTTTTTTTGTTGTTTTTTTAGCATCAAATATGCTAATGCTGTTCGCCAAAATCTTGTTGGTTATCAAGGTTTAAGGATCCGTTAGTCTTTCACAGCTAGTCATGAAGCACACGTATTTACTGACTAGCATAGCTAATACCATCATGGATGAACTGCTGGCCATCCAAGCGACCCTTTTACATGTTTCGTCTTTTTAGCCTAACATGCTAACGTGTGACATGATGTTGAAATTTGTATTACTTCAAGGATAAATATTCGTACCCCTAATCATGTGACTGGCTTTTTTGCGCATTAGCATAGCTAATGCTTTAATTTATTGTTTTAGTGCTAGTCAAATTGATCAGGAAGAGGTGTGTAACATGAATCACAATAACACAGGTACCTGAATCTTATATAAACTCTAATTTGATTGAGCACATGTTATCGTGACTAGCTGAAAGAAATCAGCTTCCCGTAAACACATTTTCTGACTGGAAAAAAAACGTCAGGAAGGAAAGAAACCTGTCGAGAGGAAGAGAGAGATAGAAAGAGAGAGAGTGGAAGAGAGAGGGATTAAAAATACTGCACACGTGAAAAAAACTTGGATGAACCTTCTAGGCCCTGAGCTGAACGTCTGTCACATCCAGTCGCTTAAGGGGAAAACAGACAATGAAGGAAGATTTTCCATTTTTCCCGCTGTCTCAATCTTTCCATTATTCAATTCATTTTGGAACAGATCAGAACGTTCCATTGGTTTGGGGGGGTTTGGTTTAGCGCTGTAATTCGGAGAGACACAGTTTGCATGATGACAAAGCGTAAAACTATTGCCACAGAGAACAGACTGCTAACATGCTAATAAAAAAAAAAGAGCTCAGGGTTAACCTAAGCCCATTGCTAGCATGCTAGTACAATAAAAGCTCACTGGTACATCACACAGGTAAAATACAGTCTCAGGGTTTGGTCAAGCAGATTGCTAGCATGCTAGTAAACCATAGTCTCAGGGTTTAGTAAGGCAAATTGCTAAAATGCTAGTAAACCTCAATCTCAGGGTTTGGTGAGGTACATTGTTAGCATGCTAGTAAACCATAATCTAACGGTTTAGTCAAACAGAATACTAGCATGCTTGTAGACCTCAATCTCAGGGTTTAATAAATTAGATTGCTAGCACGCTAGTAGACCTCAATCTCAGGGTTTAGTGAGGTAGATTGCTAATATGCT
>NC_139579.1:31950043-31975043 GCF_946808225.1 Silurus aristotelis
ATATTTAAAATCTGTATATATATTTCCCCTGTTTCTGTAGATGGTTCCTGGGATTCCTCCAGCGTGAGCTTGCTGAAGCTCGGGGTGCTCCCAGTAAAGGCCCTGCTGGCCGTCGGGGAGCGTGTCTGGGCCTCGTCTGGAGGACACGCCTTCATCATCGATGCTCGCTCACACACTGTAGAGGTAAACGACCGCTGTGCGCTTCATCATGCCCTGGTTTCAATGTTGCACTTGATTTTTCTAAGGATTTAAAGCTGCAAGGAGACAAAAACCACTCAGAGATCATTCAGCATGAGCTTGCTGTACATTATACTTATTAGAAATCATCATCTGTTTGATCATATAGATCACCAGTATATAATGGAATGAGGAAATAAAGGAGGTGTGGCCTATGTGCCTGTCAGTCTTAGTGAAGAAGGTGTGGCCTATGTGCCCGTCAGTCTCAGTAAAGGATTTGTGGCCTATGTGCCCGTCAGTCTTAGTGAAGGAGGTGTGGCCTATGTTTCTGTTAGTCTCAGTAAAGGAGATGTGGCCTATGTGCCTTTAAGCGCTAGTGAAGGAGGTGTGGCCTATATGTCTTTAAGCTCTAGTGAAGGAGGTGTGGCCTATAGGCCTGTCAGTCTTAGTGAAGGAGGTGTGGCCTATGTTCCTGTCAGTCTCAGTGAAGGAGGTGTGGCTTCTGTGAATATTTAATTAATGTTTATATTTGTCGATGTCTTACAGAGGAAAACTTTTTTCCCCAGCACTTTTTCCCACCTCCTTCCAACATTTTTGGAAATGTGGAAAATCACAGTATGGCTTCTGGTATGACTTCTGGTATGACAGGTTTGACTTTGTTAAGACAAAGTACTCTTTCTGTCCCATCCTGCCGATCATGCTGATGTTGTTGCTACACAATGGTATACTGAAAACGGGTTCTTGTGACTGTGAGAAATCGATTTGCGAGAGACTGCTCACATTGCAGTACAGCACAGTAAAATTCCATCTGTCTGATCAGCCGACAGCTCAATCGGAGAAGGTTTCAGACGCAGCACTGTTCAATTCCCTCGTAGCGCAGATGCAGCAGAAAATGTATTGCTGTGGAGCAAGGTTTAAAACCAGACGCAGTATCGTGCCATGTTTGGCTTCCTGAAAGCATTCACTGCTTCAGAGCTGTGTGTGTATGACTTCATTGCTGATGAGATCACACATGCAAAACTGTTTCTCTTTCTTTTTCTTTTCCTTGCAGCATTTCTCTAACTCTTTGTGCACCTGAGGGACTGAGAAAATGCTGAAGCTGAACTAATTATAACTGGGGTGATGAATCAGACTCATTATGGGGTCTTTAGCTGTGTGTGCACATGGTTGGAGTGGGGGTTGGTAAACTCATGTGGCTGTCAGTTCAAGGAGGTGTGGTTTATGTGTTAGCCATTCTTAATAAAGGAGGTGTGGCTTATGTGGCTGTCAGTTCAGGGAGGTGTGGCTTATGTGTGAGACAGTCTTAATAAAGGAGGTGTGACTTATGTGGCTGTTAGTCCAAGGAGGTGTGGCTTATGTGTTATTCAGTCTTAATAAAGGAGGTGTGGCTTATGTGTCTGTCCTAATGAAGGAGGTGTGACTTAATGAGGGAGGTGTGGCATACGTGGCTGTCAGTCTTAATAAAGGAGGTGTGGCTTATGTCTGAGTAAGTCTTAATGAAGGAGGTGTGGCTTATGTGTTAGTCGGTCTTAATGAAGGAGGTGTGACTTATGTGGCTGTCAGTCTTAATAAAGGAGGTGTGGCTTATGTGGCTGTCAGTTTTGATAAAGGAGGTGTGGCTTATGTGTGAGTCGGTCTTAATAAAGGACGTGTGGCTTATGTGTCTGTCAGTCCAAGGAGGTGTGGCTTATGTGTGAGACAGTCTTAATAATGGAGGTGTGGCTTATGTGGCTGTCAGTCCAAGGAGGTGTGGCTTATGTGTCTGTCCTAATGAAGGAGGTGTGGCTTATGTGGCTGTCAGTCTTAATAAAGGAGGTGTGGCTTATGTGGCTGTCAGTCTTAATAAAGGAGGAGTGGCCTCCTTTAAGTGTCAGCCACAGTTAAGGGGGGATGGCTTTTGGGTCTGTCAGTCCTAAGTAGGGAGGCGTGGCCCGTATCAGTCTGTAATTCTTTGATAAAGTAATGCTAATTAATAATAAAATGAGCACAGCTTTGAACCTGCTCATCCCGCGTGTTCTACAGCACCAGCTGGAGGTGCATCAGGAGGAGGGAATGGTCGTGTCCCAAATGGTGGTAGCAGGAGTGGGCATCTGGATCGCCTTCAGCTCGGGTTCCACACTACGCCTGTTTCACACTGAGACGCTGGAGCACCTGCAGGACATCAACATTGCTACACCTGTCCACAACATCCTCTCAGGTGAGCCCACTCTCACACCCAACACACACACACAAACACACACCTCACAGCGGAACTATAATGTTTTATTCCACTTACACAACAGCTTTATTTCTGTTCGGTATAAAGCTCTGAAACTGGAGAATCCTTTCATAAATGTTTAAAACACAACATTGATTTCACTTTAATACACACCTGTCAAAAACCTCATCTTCAGTAAACACCCCCCCCCCCCATCTTCACCAGGTAACACACACGGCTAAACAGCAGCAAATCAGCCCACACTCTTTATTCCAGGCCACGCAAATTACACACTGAGGTCATGTAATCGTATAAACACACTCAAGCACACACACCATATCATTTCTCCTTCAGGCATGTATCCTGACATCATACACTCCGTGGGTGTGTCATGTGTTGGTCTTGTTTTGGGATTCGCAGGAAACTTCCAGTTTGCTCACGAGTCACTGCAGAGCTTCAAAGTGACGCAGTGATTTTAGGTTCTTTTTCGATTTGCAGAATTTTTTTCACAAGTGTGTGTGTGTGTGTGTTTTCAGGAAGTGGGTTTGAGATGATAACATTGGCTTGGCCCTTTCTTTTGTTGAGCTGTATTGTAATCTGTGTGTGTGTGTGTGTGTGTGTGTGTGTGTGTGTGTGTGTGTGTGTGTGTGGGTGTATGTATGGGTGTGGTGTGGTGTTTGATGAGTAAGCAGTAATTCTGGTCTTCAATTCCATTCTCACGTTATTATCTCTGGAGGTTTCAACCAAACGTTACTCTGGTTCGAAAACATTATAATGAAGAATAAGTGCTAATAATTATGATAATAATAATAATAATAATAATAAAATGCTGGTATTGTTGCTACGGGTGTAGCGGTACATGTATTCCAAATGCAATTCTTTTTACATACGGAACATAGTTGAACTAAAATTAAATAACAGTGACTGGCTGCAAGTTAGTTTAAGCGCATTTTTTATATTATTGAAAATATAGACAACAATGCCAGAGGTATAAAAAATAAACTAGAGTTTGCCGTACCGGAAATACGATTTGTAGTGTGCATGCATGAAAACACTAAAGAATCCATAGCGCTAGCGTTAGCCGCTAACCAGGAAGTGGCCCCTCCCCCGCTATGGATTGTTTAGCGTTTTATGTTCAGCTTCAAGGAATTCTCTTAAAAGGAGAAAATCCTGACAATTCCGCATATCGAGCGAGTGAACGAATGAATAATGGGAGGAATTAAGACATTTGTTAAAGTCTGCTGCAATAAGCAGAACAGTTCTTAGATCATATCTTTAGAAAGTTAAACATTAAAAGTAAAACACACACACACACGCGCACTTATAAAATAAGGTCTAACAAATGTAAACTATTTAATTCAATTAAATTTAATTGCATTTAATCCATTACATTTGTGCTAATTTAATTGATTACTCAATTTTATCAATATAATAAAAAAGTGTTAATTTGATTTATTCTATTTTTTTTTGTTTAATAAAATATTATTTTATATATTATTTAACCAAGCAGGCATTTTATTTAAAATTGTTTTAAAAATTAAATCTGTTGAGGATCGCAAATGTTAATAATAAAAAAACTGCATTAATTTAAAGAAAAAACAAGCAATGTTATGTTTTAGTACTAGCTAATGTTGCTTGTACTAAAAATACTGTCTGTCTGTCTGTCTGTCTGTCTGTCTGTCTGTCTGTCTGTCTGTCTGTCTGTCTGTCTGTCTGTCTATCTATCTATCTATCTATGTCTGTCTGTCTGTCTGTCTGTCTGTCTGTCTGTCTGTCTGTCTGTCTATCTATGTTTACTGGTCTCGCTGTCTTTTTGTCTCTCTGTCTGATGTTGCTTGTCCTTAAACTAGCATTTATCATGATGAAACATTAGACAGCTAGCTAAAGTTAGACAGGAAGTAATTGCTAGCTAGTGAAAGTCGCTAACCAGATCTCTGTAACGACTAAAATCAGAGTAAAATTTGGATATTAGGAGCCGCTGATATTAAACTGAGCATCACTCATGAAAACTAGCATGTCTGAGCTTTGTTGTAAGGCAATGTGGTTTGAGCTGAATTAGCATCAGGACACCTGTCTACTGAATAATATTAATAATAATAATAATAATAATAATAATGTGCCGTTACTAATCAATTGTGTTCAGATTTTCCGAAGCTGAAGCTCGAGTTTTGGCCGAAAGGCTTTGTGACAGCTGCCTGTGTGGGAGACGTGTCATGCCAGAGATTAGATGTGATACGTGGGCGTGTGCACGTGCCTGTTACGTGTACGTACAGGTTTGTCACGTGCTTCGTTCAGCGTTTCTGTAATTTAACTGTCGCTATAGTAGCGATAAATGCGTTCGAACAGGGAACCCAGGACTGTTTTCCAGGCTGTCGCTGTCGCTGTTATGGAAAATTAATCAACCTCTCGATTGTCACCAATCAGATTTGAGGATTTATCTGTGGAAAGTCATTCCGATTAAAAGCGCCGGCACACGCAAACAATATCGGATTAGAGAACGTCTCCTGTAAACAGTCCACCGAATCTTTCAATCGGAATGATTTTAATCGCAATAAAAAAAAAGTCTTGTGTAAACATGTCTAGAGTGAGAAGAATGAGATCAAAGTGAAATTTGAATGAGTAAAAATAAAGTGAGATCAAAGTGAATGAGATGGGAGTGTAAGATAAATCAGAGTGCGTGAGATAAAGGTAAGATCAGAGTGCGTGAGATAAAGGTGAGATCAGAGTGTGTGAGATAAATGTGAGATCAGAGTGTGTGAGATCAGAGAGTGTGAGTTAAATGTGAGATCAGAGAGTGTGAGATAAAGGTGAGATCAGAGTGTGTGAGATAATGGTGAGATCAGAGTGAGATCAGAGTGTGTGGGATAAAGGTGAGATCAGGGTGTGTGAGATAATGGTGAGATCAGAGTGTGTGAGATAAAGAGAGATCAGAGTGAGATCAGAGTGTGTGAGATAAAGCTGAGATCAGAGTGTGCGAGATAAAGCTGAGATCAGAGTGTGCGAGATAAAGCTGAGATCAGAGTGTGTGAGATAAAGGTGAGATCAGTGTGTGTGAAATAAAGGTGAAATTAGAGTGAAAGACATAAAGGTGAGATCAGTGTGAGATCAAAATGAGCATCCTGTAGATTAAAACATAGCCACATGATGAACTCTAAACTTTATACTTTTCATTGACTGCTAATCAAATCCGTGTTGTGCAGTTCTGAGATGTAATGATTTGTCAGGACAGGTTCAGATCCCCTTCATTAAAGACGTTGCGGTATGTGTGCTCGTCCCTGAGCTGTGTCCCTGCTTGTCCTGCTGCAACTCCAGAACTTTATCAGGGCTCAAAAGACAGGAAGTAACCTGATGAGTGCCTGCAGTTCATTCCTAAACAGAGACTGACTTTACTTCCAAATCCATGTGCAAAAAACGTCACTGCCAATTTTTCTCCTCTAGTAACAGTTTTATATGTACACTTTCAGAGATATTGATTATTTAACTGTACCATTGTTTGTCTTTGGAGTGTTGAACTTAAAAATGCATCTATAATACGCTATAGGGCCAAATGTATTGGGACACCTGACTTTTCCAGCCATATGTGGTTCTTCTCCAAACTGTTACCACAAATTTAAAGCCACACAATTGTGTAGGACGTCTTAGAATGCAGCAGCATGGATTGTGTTTCTTCTTTTGAACTTCGAGACTCCAACCCCCTGTCCACAAAACCAGCACCAAGAAGATCTGCTTTCCATGGGTTTGAAGTGGAAGATCTTCTTGCTATAGAGCTCCAAACCTAAACATGATGAATATGAACACTGACTGCACCCGAGGACTTATTATAACAGTAAATAGGGACTAAATGTGAAATGTTCAAAAAGAAGCACATACTAATGTGATGGTTAAGGATGTATAGTATGGATCTTGCCTGGAAGGGATGATTATGGACCTTAAATAATTTTTAACCAGAGCGACTTCTCTCATTCGTACTACTGAGCAGCTATGGGGTTAAGGGCCTTGCTCAGGGGCCCAGGAGTGGCAGCTTGGTGTGAGTGGGATTTAACCTCATGACCTACAGATCCAAAGTTCAATCTACTGCCTTCCAAATTCTACTTGATGAGCTCTGAGAAGCCATGAGCAAACATTAAAGGACTTAATTTAAGCATCTTTGAACAAACTAGTTATAGATCCATACGTGAAACCAGAAATCCAGAAACCCTAGAAGATAATGGTGTATTGGACCTGATATGGTTTGTATTTAATTACCATCCAAAGTCCCACCTGAAGCTCCAGAATGACCTGCTGCATCTGCATCTGTCAAAAATGATCTGACGTCCATTAAAGTGCCGTCAAACGGTTTGTTTTAAAGCCTCTAATGGCTCTTTTTATTATCCCTGCATTAATGCAGTGCTGTTGTAGGAGGCTGAAAGGCTTTTAGATGTTTTATTTGCTAACCTTTACCTCATGGGTTGACCCGAGCTATAATTGACGTCATTCGCATTGAGAAAGGAGTAGGATCAGGCTTCAAAAGCACAGTGTGATATCTTGTGACGTTTCTCTAATACATTATACGGGCAAAAGGTTGTGGACACCTGAGCGTTAGATTGGTTTGTGTTTTTTTTTTTTAACAAACAATTCCACTTTTATTTCCCGTTTGCTGTTAATAATAACTTCCCTTCTTCTGGGAAGATGTTCCACTAGATTTTTGTGGGGATTTGTGGAGATTAATTCATCCACAATTGTGTTAGTTAAGTCAGGTACTGCTGCAGGTGAGGTGAGGAGGTCTGGGGTGCAGTCATTGTTCACATTTATTCATGTTTATTAGGGGTTTATAGCACTAGAGCAGGATATCTTCTCCTCCAACCCATGTAAAACCGAAGTTCGTGGAGCTGGCTTTGTTCAGAGGGACATTGTCATACAGGTTTGGGGTAAAATTTTATCCTGCAGCATCCAAAGAATGAAGTTTTACCACAATATTAACACAATATAGAACCAGAATACATTTACATTTCTAGCATTTGGCAGACGCCTTTATGCAGAGTAACTTGGCAACGAAGCAGTTGAGAGTTCTTGCTCAAGGGCCCGTCTGTGGCAGCCTGGTGGTGTTGAAATTGATCCAACCAGATCCAAAGCCCAATGTGTCCAATTAACCACTAAGATACCACCTCTCATCCCGATATCGGTGACCACCAGTGTTGCTAATGTTTGGGTGGAACAGAAATTATTTCCCTACAGTGGAGGGAAATGGAGTCCTGCCACTCTTGGGCCCTTGAGCAAGGCCCTTAACTGTCTGTCGTCCAGGTCTGCTGTGACCCTGCTGTGCTCTGACCCCAGCTGTGATATACGATGAAAGAATTTTACTCTGCATGTGACAAATAAATGCGTTTGTTCTATTTTGTTCTATCAGCAATGCCGTGAATGACTCAGCAGTCCCTGGCCTTTGACTCGGCCATACTCTGTGCGAGTGTAGGCTTTTAGTGAGCGAGTGGTTTTGTCACCGTTGGCCTAAATACTCACCCATGTGTGTAGCCACGCAGCAAACAACAGCCTGCTGAAGTGATGATGCATCATTTCTCCCCCTGATCCATGACTTCAATCCAGAGAGATTAGAACAGCCAACAAGAACAGCCTTTTGTTTGTCACATTCACATTCCAGCAGAGTGAAATCTCTTCCTTGGAACTGATATCTCAGCTTGTTATGAAGCTGGGGTCAGAATGCAGGATTAGCCATGATACAGCCCCCCTGGAGCAGAGAGGGTTAAGGGCCTTGCTCAAGGGTCAAACAATGGGCAGCTTGGCAGTGCTGGGACTGAAACCCCTGACATTCTGATCAGTAACACAGAGCCTCACCTGTTGAGATACCACTCTTGACTACTTTTGTCCGAAGCTTCGACAGGAAGAAATGTTGAGGTTATTGCAAACTATGTGGTTATAAGGAATGTAATCATAATTGAAGTTTATTTAGTTTTCAAGACTGCTATCGATGTAAGAAACTCTGAAGAAGGAAGTGATTCATGTGGTCATGTTTGTATGATGGTAAGTTCCATTAACTTAATTACTGTAGTTCCTCTTTGAAGTTTACATCAGGTTCTACTCAGAGGCGTGGATGTTCTGTCAGAAGTTTGGAAACACCAAGTCTTTTATGGTTTTTGAGAGAAACATAAATGTTCCTTTTGTTTCTATGCAATGATCTCAGTAAAAGCCAAAAAGACTTGGACTATGAATGAAGACTGGAAGAAAGTTCTGTCCAAATGGGACATTTTTGTCTTTAACAGCAGAACTTGTGTAAGACGGGGAAACATTAGAAAAGATGTGATCAGACTCCCTCACCCCCACAGTCAAACATGGAGGTGGAAACATAATGGATTTCTTAATGGAGCCGTAAAGGTTGGAGACATATTTTAGGTGAAATGAACCAACATGGCAACCATTCCATACTTCAACACCACGCAGTTCTCATTGAAACTGAATTTTCCATGCGACAAGACGATGCCGGATACGAAGCGTACGTCCGAGCTCTGTAGGCGATCATGGAACAACCTGCCCAGTTACTGCACCTAAATCCGATTGAACTGCTCTGGGAAGAACAAGAGAACTCCAATTATTGAAGAACACATTATGTAAATTTTACAAGAGATACAGCAAAGAATTTCAGCTGAATGTTTGGAAAAACGAAGTGTCCGCATGCTGAGAGCGTGTAGAGTTGTTCTTCAAGCTAAGGGAGGATTTTCAATAAAAATTAAGTGGAACATCTGGATGTTTATGTATTTGTTTGGTAAAAGAACCAAAAGAAACATGCGGGTGTCTTTTAAAATAAAAAACATAGCTGACTCAGCGGTTTCAAACTTGGGACAGGACGGATGGAGAATTATTTCTTCTAATCAAACTATCAATTAGTGTGAAAGTGTGACCACATACCAAGTTTTAGTTCACTAACACTAGATCTTTGTGTAATATATTCTCCTTCTCTGATTCCTTTCAGGCTTTTTTAAATAAAGTAGTCTGTTTCTTCTCTGCCGCACCCCAAGACATGACCCAGCACCGTTTGGTCTCTGAGCATGAAGGAGATCAAAGCTTTTATTGCGGGCTTGGAGACGGTTGGACCCTGGGCGTGTTGATATTGGTCCGAGTTTACGTAGGAGTTCGGGAAATCCAAATATTATGGAGCGTAGCGAAAGATGGACCAGGATACAGAGATTCTTTGTGTCGTTCTGCAGATTTCTTGCTGACTCAGGAGAAGCACAAATATTCCTCCAGTCATGGACCAAAGAACAGAGCTGCAATAGTCGGCTGATGAAGTATGGAGCTACTGTACAGTTACAGTCATCACTAAGTGAAGTCGAGCTGTTCTTAGAGAACTTTAAATCCTGAAAAAACTCTTCACATTGAAATTGTGTAACTAATATGTTGAAAAACTCGATTCCAGTTCCTGACCGTAATCCTCTTCATGTCAATTATATGTTACGGATTTGAGGCAAAAAAACGTCGTCGACTTTTCTTCCGCTCTTCTATTCGCCTTCTTCCCCAAAATGAACACACTGCAGAAAGCTGAATCTATTTTTTGCCTTCGGCGGATTTCACAACTCAGAAACACCATCTGATAGCGCAGGCCAGAGACTTTATAAATATTCATCTGCTAGCAGAATATTGAAAAGCCACCTCTTTTTCCCTCTTTTTAGCTCTCTCTGGATGTTGCTTTTCTCGGGACAAGAAGCATTAGGACACCTGATTTCTCCATCCATGTGTGGTTCTTTATCAAACTGTCAGAAGCACACAATTGTATAAAAGATCTTTGTGCAGGAGCATGACATTTTCCCCTCCTATTGAACTACGAGACCCAGACCTGTTCCAGCATGACACAAAATGCACAAAGCCAGCTCCATGAAGTTAGACTTGTACATGGGTTGGAGTGGAAGATCTCCTGCTGTAGAGCTTCAATTTGAAAGAATATTTCTCATTTCTCATTTTTTACACTTTTCTGATCGAGTGACTGGGTGGAAAAAAATTTCCAGACGATTGTTAGCAATTAACTGCATACTAAACGCACCACTGAGAGTCGTGACGTGTTAAAAAGCGTCGCAAGCGCCGGCCTTCACGTATACATAAAGCGTGAAAGAATCCTTTTATAGCTTTTTTTTCCTTTTCACTCTGAACTCTTTTCAACGGTGTTTCTTTCTCTTGCCAGCTGCTCTAGACGGTCTTCGTGTTCCACGTGAATGAGTAAGGGGGTAAAAAAAAAACGTGTGACTCTCATTTAAAGTCGCAGCGTCGTTAAACGAGCACGAGCGATTACCCAGGACCTCTTCACGATCCTTCACAGTGAAACCTTTGTCACGTAGAATGTTCATGGCTGTTTGCTCTTTTTCGCTCGAGCATCGTTCCCATGGTCGAGCTAACGATCTGTGAGACGCAAGGCGAGTTTACTCTAATGACGAGATCCTGACCACCAACGGTCCTCGTGTTGCACAACCGGCTGGCGCTCTGCTGACTGATTTGTGGTTGATGAGGAAGGGTGAAGTGGGAGGACAGTCACATTTACGGTTTGCAGTTTGAGGACTTTTTGCTCCACAGAGCAGCCATAGAATAGAATCCACAAATTTTGTGGTGTTTCTGTATGGTTTCCACAGCATGGCATTTTCATATCTTTCCTTTTCAGTATGATTATTTTGTTTATTTGCACTGAAGTGAAACAAAGACTTGTGTGATTTTGGATAAATATTAGATATTTAGATATTACAAGATATTTAGATATTGGATAAATTCACAAACATTTCAGGTTGAAGCAAAGTATCACCAGCTGTGTGCTCTGGAACTGCTTACTTGCCAGTGGCAGCTATTGCATTAATTATTTCGAACTATTTATTTGTCCCGGTTTTTACCCTGAGAATTATAGTGACCGATGTTACATTAGTGTAATCGTGTCTACATTTATATTGAAAAGCTTTTTTCTCTTTATTGTTAGTACAATTATTCTTTTTACCATCACAGGGTTGAGGGAGAAGGAGGCGGGGCTTGCAGGCTGGGTCAAGATATTATAGTAAATGTTCTGCGTAAATCATTCGTATGTCTGTTTTAATGTAAAATTTTCACAGTTAAACGAATGTCATATGGCGTATTTGTAACTGTAACATAGCAACATTGAATTTCGTGAACTCTTACGTAAGTTCCTCAGTGTACAGGAAACACCAGAATACTATACTATAACCATTTTTGGGAAATTCGCCCAAAAGGAAAGAGGCAGGAATGGAAAAACACCGCATGACTTTAGTTTCATTGATCTTCGACCTTAAAATAGAAAATGAGGAAGCTGTTACTGTGGTCTACAAAAAATGGGGCACTTTTGGCTCAGTTTTATGTTACAGTTACTAAGACATCTGCTTGCATTTTTTGTGGATTTGCCATATGCAGTTCTTCCTCAAACGTTCGAAGACAAACAGTTGTGTAGGACATCTACGAATCCAGTAGCATGAAATTTGCCTTCACTTGTACTACAAGACCCAAACCTGCTCCAGCATTAAAAAAGTCACAAGCTCCATGAAGATCTACTTTACATGGGTTAGAGTGGAAGATCTCCTGCTTTAGAGTTCCAACCATACTGAAAACCTTTGGATGAATGTGAACTCTGACTGCACTCAAGGCCTCCTCACCTCACCTACATCAGTACCTGACTTTACTTACCCTTACCCTTGTGTCTGAATGAATTTCTACACAAATCTCCACAAAATCCAGAGGAACATCTTTCCAGAAGAGTGGATCTTATTATAACAGGAAATGGGGACTAAATGTGGAATGAGACATATCCCAAGCACATATCAATGTTATGGTCAGGTGTGTACACACGTGTAGTGTAGCCATGTAGTGTAGTTTCTCCTAATATACTTGGTATGTTATAGATGCAGCTTTGACTGGAAAACGAAAAGGGTCAAAACACATCTATTTACATTTTTTCAAAATAAAAAATAATTAAATCAGCATTTCAGGGATGTTATAGACACTAATATGATCCACAAACTTAAAAACTTAAAGGCTCAACATATTTCCTTTGGTTCACGTTTTTTCCAGGAGAATTCCTTTTTAATTTAATTCCATAATTAAAGAGGCATCCGTTTCTGTTGTGGAGATGTTTTTGGCAGGCTTTCCTCTGTGTGAGGTTACTCATTACAGCAAATGCTGGAGTTTCAAAAGGTTGCTTCATGCCTTATAATGAAACTTTAGTCCAGTTCAATGAAAGGCGTCTGGGTGAGAGTTGGTTGGTGAGAGTTTTCATTTGTTTTCGGCTCTCTTCCTCTTTCTTTTCTTTAAAACTAAAGCCAGGAATGAGAAGTCCTTTTCTCGTTTCTCTCACAGTGACAGAGCGGGAGAGAGAGACACAGGGTGCAGTTTCCCTGGAAACCAACTCTCTATCACCATAGCAACATACCCACACATGCATCTTAGAGCCAAGTTCCTCCTACACGGCCCGGCTCGAGAGATCGGTGCAGTTTAGATTAAACTGCTTTTTCGAGAAAGGTTTTTTCGTTTGTTGCTTCTGAGTTCTGGTGAAAATCAGAGTTCTAGTCCAGCTTTACAGAAAACAGGGTTTAGATTTAGCTTTTAGAAACCTTGACTCAGAAGGAAACCTGTGGTATTCTGAGAGACTCCAGACTCTCGTTATGAGTCACTGTTTCTCCATTACACTTTACAGAAACTGGGAAGAAACAGTCCACAATGTGTTGATGATCTTCTGGAGTATCAGAGCCGTCTATTAATTTGTATTTTATTATTTTTTTATTATTTAGAATTGTTTTTCTTCTCTGTCCAGGTCATCAGCGGGTCTCCGTGAGCAGCCTGCTCGTGAGTCACGGCTTACTGCTCGTAGGGACGAATCTCGGGGTGACGGTTGCCCTGAGCGTCCCTCGGCTGCAGGGCATCCCCAAAGTCACAGGTGCGTATTAATATCATACTTCAATCCATGCTGATCGTGTCATTTAGCCTAAACTAATAAAGTCGTTTCCTTAGTTAAGCCCCAGACAGACGCTTTCTGATTGGTCAGAAATCACAGTTTTTAGGTCACGTTTTATTTGTTTATTTTTTTTATTAGTTGCATAACACAGCCCTGATATAAAACCCTGTGTTATGCTTTCAAAAGCCCACGCTGTCTGTAATTCCCTCAACGCTAGAGTTGCTTGAGTCATGATTAAACACCAGATCTTCTGCACATGGTGCAGTTACACTGAAGGCCAGTTTTCACCCAGAACTACAAACTCTGACTTTCACTTACCCCTGCTTGACACTGAGTGGTGGAACGTAGCTATTTATTATAATGTACACAATATCATTCTTCAATGAACAGTTCTGCATTTCAGCACCCATCACTGAACAGCTCACCTCAACAGTGATAACACTATAATGAATGGTACAGAACATTGGTATTGAGAATGAATCTGGTTCCTCTCAAGGTTTTATCTTGATACAATCATAGGAAGTGTTTTCTTGCAAATGTCTTCACATAAATTTTATAATTTATTTATCTCTGTGAAGCTGCTTTGGGACAATGTCCATTGTTATACAAATAAAACAACTGAATTGTGACTGTGGCAAAGAAAACCACCTTGAAATGGAATGAGAAGGAAACCTTGCCAGAAACCAGATTCAAAAGGGAACCTTATCTATCTATCTATCTATCTATCTATCTATCTATCTATCTATCTATCCATCCATCCATCCATCCATCCATCCATCCATCCATCCATCCATCCATCCATCCATCCATCCATCCATCCATCCATCCATCCATCCATCCATCCATCTATCTATCTATCCATCTATCCATCCATCCAAAAAAATCCAAATAGCCATCTTTCCATCATCAATCTATCCAAATATTCTTCCATCTATCACATTAACCAAATTTACACTTTTCATCTAAATGTCCATCGATCCACCATCCATTTATCTATCCAAATATTCATCCATCCATCCATCCATCCATCCATCCATCCATCCATCCATCTATCCATCCATCCATCCATCCATCCATCCATCTATCTAAATATCTATTAATCCATCTCTCCCTATATTTGATATCCATCTTTTCATCCAAATATCCATCTATTCATCATCCATCTATCTAAATATATCCATCCCTACATCTATGCAAATATTTATCTCTCCATCCATCCATCTATCTATCGTAATATCTATCCCTCCATCCCTCCAGCTAAATATCCATTTTTCCATCCAAATCTCCTTTCATCATGGCTCCATCATTGAGTTTCTCCCTGCCACTGTCTCTATTCACTTCAATTGAGTTTTATTTGTAGATGAATTCTCAGATTTGTCCCAAAGCAGCTTTACAGTAATAAATCGGTTATAAAATTAGAATTTATAAGTTAGTGCCTATATATTTTTTTGTGATCAAGCCAGTGGTGATATTGGCAAGTCAAAACTACCTCAGATGGTATGAGGAAGAAACCTTTTGGGGACCCACACCCGTCCTCAACCTCAACACCGAATGTCCTTTCAATATAATTCCATCATTTCTGAGGTCATCAGCTGTTCACTGATGGACACTTGAGTGTAAAACTGTTCATGGTAATTGGATCAAACCGTCCACACAATTTGCAGTCAAAATCCATCTTTATGGTTCTTGAGTTGAACCCTTCACAGAAACCTAAGGTATCTTCAGGCTGTTAATGTGAAACCATCCTCAGCTGCAGTGAGTGGTTTCCAATTGAAGAGACCTCCATGAAGAAGTAGGGCACCGGGATAAGCAGGGACAAGATCCCTGGTATCTCAGTGTCAGTAAAGACACTGTGCAGAGCAGAGTGCATGCAGAAGGTAACGCTCTGGGGTGTAAGGCAGCCAGCCACTCCAACCATCATGCAGCTTTTTGGTTAAATAAACGAGTAGTTGACCTTCAATGGTGAGGGGGTTCATGTGTCTCCGGATCACATCCTGTAATTATTCATCCTTCTCGGCTCGGTTGTTTCACAAAGCAGAAGCACTGTGTGTTAATAAGCGCTAAATGCTTCAAGGTGCGTTGGGCGGCTGAAGGATACTGGATAAGTCTCTGCTGAAATCGGGTTATTTCACACACACACACACACACACACACACACACACACACACACACACACACACACACACACACACACACACACACTAATTAGAAGTACCGGATGCTAAGACAGAAATCGAGCACGCCCTCGATTTACACTGGGGTTTTGTCTGTCTGGATGTCTGAGCTGTAACGTATGTGTAGCAGTGTGTGTGTGTGTGTGTGTGTGTGTGTGTGTGTGTGTGTGTGTGTGTGTGTGTGTGTGTGTGTGTGTGTGTGCATTTCTGAGACATGGATACGCTTCATCTCTAAAGTGGATCTAATAGGGCGTAAGAATAGTTCCTTAGAAGAGAGATAAACTTCCTTTCACAGTCCAGACCACGTTTATTTCAGTCATATGGCTATAATTACGATGGGGCCGATATTGTCGCGTGCGTGTGTGTTGTGTGTGTGTGTGTGTGTGTGTGTGTGTGTGTGTGTGTGTGTGTGTGTGTGTGTGTGTGTGTGTGTGATTTTTGCCTAGTCACCACTGAAAAAAGAAAACTATATATCTAGAAACTTTAGCAGCTGTTAGAAAAATATAATGCCCACCATATTAAGTCAAAACCTTCAGCTCATGAAGAACAATTTTTGTTAATCCTGTTCTATTCATCTATCTATCCAAATATCCATCCCTCTATCCCTCCATCCAAATATCCATCTTTCCCTCCAAAATCCATCCATCCATCCATCCATCCATCCATCCATCCATGCATCCACCTATCTATCTATCTATCTATCTATCTATCTATCTATCTATCTATCTATCTATCTATCTATCTATCTATCTATCTATCTATCTATCTATCTATCTATCTATCTATCTATCTATCTATCCATTCAAATATTCATCTATTCTCTCCGTCCGTCATCACCCTGTGGCAGTCAGCAGCATTTTATCTCCTTTTCTCGATCCGAATTGTGATTGGTCAGAAAGACGTCACAGTGTGTAGAATTGTCGTATGCGCTACAGCTGGTGTAAATATACTTCGCAGACTAGCGGCTATAATAATGATAATACTTAACACCATGAACAGCAGGACTAACTTGATGTGTAACCCTCAGGAAGAGGCATGGTGTCCTTCCACGCTCATCACAGCCCTGTGAAGTTCCTCGTCATGGCGTCTCCTGTACAGAACTCTGTCCCAACCATCACTCATTCTCCTAGTCAGCATGTTCCTCCACCAGATGAGGAAGAAGTCTCCGGGTCAAGTGCTTCCATTCCCACAGAGGGAGACCCTGTCGTCCAATCAGTCCCCATCAGCCAAGACTCACTCTCGTCCTCCTGCAGCTCCCTGGAGCACAGCCCGGAGGACGGTGCCATCTACGACCTCATTAGTGACCCGGCACACTCTCAGAACACCAAACGGGCACAACGGGCCAATGTGAGCTCCGTGCTGGTGCTATCCGGTGGCTCTGGTCACCGGAAAATCAACAAAAAGAGCAAAGCAGCACGGCATGAAGAAAACGTGCCCACGGTCATGGTGTGGCAGATCCCCGTACTGGATGTGTGATACAGGTAAGTGGACAAGGAGAAGTTACAGCAGGGGTGGAACTTTAGTATTTGTGCATTTATATTTACACTGAAAAAAAAAAAACCAGACTTAGTTTGTTGTCATGATACTTCTACAAATATTACTATTATTAATACTATTAACATTACTACCATTATTATAACCACTACTGCCACTACCATCACCACTACTACCATTATTACTATAAAACTACCACCACTGCTACCATTACTAATACCACCACCACTACTACTTCTACCATTACTTCCATCATTACTATTACCTCCACCACCACTATAATTACTAACCACCATTACTGCCACTATCTCTATTACCACCACCACTACTTACCACCATTAGTAGCATTACTGCTATTACCACCACCAACACTACTACTACTGCTTACCACCATTACTACCATCATTACTGCCATCATTACTATTACCACCACCAACACTACTACTACTTACCACCATTACTACCATCATTACTATTACCACCACCAACACTACTACCACTACTTACTACCATTACTACCATCATTACTATCACCACCACCAACACTACTACTACTACTTACCACCATTACTACCATCATTACTACCATCATTACTATTACCACCACCAACACTACTACTACTACTTACTACCACCACTTCCATCATTACTATTACCACCACCAACACTACTACTACTACTTACTATCATTACTACCATCATTACTATTACCACCACCAACACTACTACTACTACTTACCACCATTACTACCATCATTACTACCATCATTACTATTACCACCACCACCACTATAATTACTAACCACCATTACTGCCACTATCTCTATTACCACCACCACTACTTACCACCATTAGTAGCATTACTGCTATTACCACCACCAACACTACTACTACTGCTTACCACCATTACTACCATCATTACTACCATCATTACTATTACCACCACCAACACTACTACTACTTACCACCATTACTACCATCATTACTATTACCACCACCAACACTACTACCACTACTTACTACCATTACTACCATCATTACTATCACCACCACCAACACTACTACTACTACTTACCACCATTACTACCATCATTACTACCATCATTACTATTACCACCACCAGCACTACTACTACTACTTACTACCACCACTTCCATCATTACTATTACCACCACCAACACTACTACTACTACTTACTATCATTACTACCATCATTACTATTACCACCACCAACACTACTACTACTACTTACCACCATTACTACCATCATTACTACCATCATTACTATTACCACCACCAACACTACTACTACTACTTACTATCATTACTACCATCATTACTACCATCATTACTATTACCACCACCAACACTACTACTACTACTACTACTTACCACCATTACTACCATCATTACTACCATCATTACTATTAGCACCACCAACACTACTACTACTACTTACCACCATTACTACCATCATTACTACCATCATTACTATTACCACCACCAACACTACTACTACTACTACTACTTACCACCATTACTACCATCATTACTACCATCATTACTATTAGCACCACCAACACTACTACTACTACTTACCATCATTACTATTACCACCACCAACACTACTACTACTACTTACCACCATTACTACCATCATTACTACCATCATTACTATTACCACCACCAACACTACTACTACTTACCACCATTACTACCATCATTACTACCATCATTACTATTACCACCACCAACACTACTACTACTACTACTTACCACCATTACTACCATCATTACTATAACCACCACCAACACTACTACTACTACTTACTATCATTACTACCATCATTACTACCATCATTACTATTACCACCACCAACACTACTACTACTGCTTACCACTATTACTACCATCATTACTACCATCATTACTATTACCACCACCAACACTACTACTACTTACCACCATTACTACCATCATTACTATTACCACCACCAACACTACTACTACTACTTACTACCATTACTACCATCATTACTATCACCACCACCAACACTACTACTACTACTTACCACCATTACTACCATCATTACTACCATCATTACTATTACCACCACCAACACTACTACTACTACTTACTACCACCACTTCCATCATTACTATTACCACCACCAACACTACTACTACTACTTACTATTATTACTACCATCATTACTACCATCATTACTATTACCACCACCAACAATACTACTATTACTTACCACCATTACTACCATCATTACTACCATCATTACTATTACTACCACCAACACTACTACTACTACTTACTATCATTACTACCATCATTACTATTACCACCACCAACACTACTACTACTACTTACCACCATTACTACCATCATTACTACCATCATTACTATTACCACCACCAACACTACTACTACTACTACTACTTACCACCATTACTACCATCATTACTACCATCATTACTATTAGCACCACCAACACTACTACTACTACTTACCACCATTACTACCATCATTACTACCATCATTACTATTACCACCACCAACACTACTACTACTACTTACCACCATTACTACCATAATTACTACCATCATTACTATTACCACCACCAACACTACTACTACTACTACTACTTACCACCATTACTACCATCATTACTATAACCACCACCAACACTACTACTACTACTTACTATCATTACTACCATCATTACTACCATCATTACTATTACCACCACCAACACTACTACTACTACTTACCACCATTACTACCATCATTACTACCATCATTACTATTACCACCACCAACACTACTACTACTACTTACTACCACCACTTCCACTACTACCACCACCACTATTATTACCATTACTTCTATTAATACCACTACTACTACCACCACTACTACTACTACTACTACTTACCTCCATTACTACCATGCTTCCATTACTACCATCATTACTATTACCACCACCAACACCACTACTCCAACACCACTACTACCATTATTACTACTACCACCAACCTTACTACCATTATTACTATCACTACTATTGCCACCACCACAACACTACTACTACTACCACCGCAATTACTACCACTACTATTACCACCACCACCACCACTATTACTACCATTATTCCTATTACCACCACCACTACTGCTACTACCATCACCTCCACTACTACCTTATTACTACTACCACCACCAACCTTACTACCATTGCTACTTTTACCACCACCAACACCACTACTACTACCAACTCCACTACTACCATTATTACTACCACCGCCAACCTTACTACCATTATTACTATCACTACTATTACCACCACCACACCCCTACTACTACCACCACCACCACTGTTACTACCATTACTACTACCATTACTATTACCACCACCACCTTTACTACCATTACTACTACCACTACTATTACCACCACCACTACCACCATTACTACTACCACTACTATTACCACCACTTTTACTACCATCATTCCTATTACCACCACCACTACTGCTACTACCACCACCTCCACTACTACCTAATTACTACTACCACCACTATTACTACTACTACCACCAACCTTACTACCATTACTAGTATTACCACCACCAACATTACTACTATTAATACTACCACTACTATATCCACCACCACCACCATTACTACCATCATTCCTTTACCACCACCACTACTGCTACTACCACCACCTCCACTACTACCCTATTACTACTACCACAACCATTACTACTATTACCACCACCACCATTACTACTACTACCACCACCACTACTACTACCCCTTTACTACTACAACAACTAGTACCATTACTAAAATTGCTTCCATTAATACAACTGTTACTACTATCACTAATATTACCACCATGACCACCCCCACCACCATTACTACTTACCACCATTACTACCATGCTTCCATTAATACCATCATTACTATTACCACCACCACCATTACTACAATAATTACTATTACCACCACCTCCACTATTTACTACCACCTCTATTACTACCACCACCATTACTACTGCCACTACTAATACCACCACCATCACCACTACCTTTACTAACATTACTACCAGAGACTTTACTGTTGCACTGTTCAACTCTGTTCTTCTGTTCACATGTTTTTCCTTCCAGAATGATGATGAAGATGAAGATGGTGATGACGAGGATGATCAGGATGACTTTTTCATGGTCTGATGTACTCTGGTGTCCTTCCCTGTGAAGCATTTCCCTCTTCCGTACATGATCTCCAGACTCAGCAAAGTAAAAGAAAGGGAAATGGACATCTTAAGGACCAGCTGGAGGATCAGAATCACGGCTCCTTGGAACACCACGTTGTCCAGTGTTACTCCAGTTCACATGAGGGATCTTTTAACGCACGGGAATTTTAATCACTGCAATACCACTGAACTTTCAATCCAGTTATCAATGTGTGAATCGTGTGTTGATTGAAGTAATACTGCTAATGCTGCGGTTTCTTTTCCTCTTTATCTGCTGTTAAAATATACCGAAAACACGTTTTTAAGAAATTGGGTAAAGATATTGTTCTGATAAAAAAAAAAAACTACTGAAAGCCTTTAAACTGCCCCATTTTTAACAGGTGGTTTCAAAACTTTTCGAGACTAGCTCTATTTACACAGTAAGTTCTTACCTTATCACCTTATTCACGCCAGATCTCCGCAACGGTGTCAAAACAGCGAGTCGGATCTTCATCTTCGGGAAGAGGGCGAAGTCCACAGGAGCTAAATCTGGCGAGCAGGGTGTGTGCGGAAGTGAGATCATGTGGATTGTTCTCCGACTATCATCATGCACAAGTTGCTGAATGGTTTCGACATTTTCAGGGGTTGAGCTCGTTGAAAGTTTCCTGATCTCTCGTTGTCTTCCAGCGACGTTCTTCCGCTCTTGAAGCACATAAAACACCTCGAACGACTCGTCACAGCTTCGCCGTATGTCAAACGTACGTCACCTTAAATGTCTCTGTGGAGTTGCACAGTTATATGCAGAATTTTACATTTGCTCTTTGTTCTAACTCGCTGTCCATGAGGAAATCGCAGACGTGGTCAAAATAGCACCAGAGTAGTAGTAACTTTTTGATACCACCTGGTAAAAGACTACAAAGAAAAAAAAAATGATAATATCGATTGTCCCTCACATGACCATCAAACCATCAAGCTTGTATGGAATTTCTGGCTGGCCAGGTTTTCTTCACCACTAGTGGGATGTTTCATGGGATGACATAAATTTAGCCAAATGTGGGTATTTAATATGTTGGGGGAGAACAAAAAGCTTTATAAGAAGAAATCAGTGTTTATTTCTATTGTTTGTTTGTGTTTTTGTTTCTAATGCCAAGTTTTTTTTTATCATTCTAACACATTTGTTTTCAGATTTTAAGCCTTAATCGTTCTTGGTTTGTGGGCGTGGCTTGTAAGTTCGAATGAGATCAATGTGATTAGCATGCTACGTCCTCGGTTTCATGCTAGCTTCCTTCTCGGATTTGATTAGCAAAGCAGTTTGACCGTACCAGCTCCACGCTCACCAAAGATTTCTAATACTTTCTTTTCTTCTACACATTATTTGAATTTGTAACATTTCTGTATTGTTTAATAAGTGGTTGTTCGATATTATGATGATGATATCACGATTTTCTGACGATACCCTACACGATATTTGGTTAGAAACTGCCTGTAATACCGCAAAAAAAAATTCAATAAACTGCCTCATCAGTTATATAATGTGACAAAAGTTCTTTAACTTTTTCATAATTAAAAATACCATTTAAAGAATAGATAATTAATTAGTAATTGTTTTTTTTTATTTTATTTAAAGATTGATTACCTACATAATTTTAAATGCTTCCAGTTTACAAAGTTAATAAAAAAAAATAAATAAATTAAGAATGTTTTTATAGAAATATTACACATTCACACTGTGGCCAAAAGTATTAGGACACCCGTATTTTTCCACCCGTATGTGCTTCTTCAACAAACTGTTACCACAAAGTTAGAGGTACACACTTATTTAGGACGTGTTTGGATGCAAGAGAATAAAAATAAACCCAAACCTGTTCCAGCATGACGTGCACAAAGCCATCTCCGTGAAGATACATAGGTTTGGAGTGGAAGATCTCCTGCTATTGAGCTCTAAACCCTAGTGAACACCTTTAGAATGAACCCCAGGTCTCCTTATCTCACCTACATCAGTACCTGACTTTACTAACACCCTTGTGGCTGAATGAATCTCCAATAAATCTCCACAAAATCTAGTGAAACATCTTCCCAGAAAAGTGGAGATTATTATAAGATCAATCGGAGACTAAATATAAAATGGGATGTTTAAAAATGATCAGGTGTCCAAAAACTTTTTGTCCTATTTTGTTAGAAATTCAATTGTGAGTGTGTAATTGAACATTTCATGTCATTACTTATTGGATTTGTACCTAATTCACTTGCTAGTGTGAACTGATGAAAAGGTGCTTTTTGTGCTTTGGGCATTTGAAGGGAATCAAGGCCTACCACGTGGATAAAAAAAAAAGGGTCAATAGAATTGAAACTAAAAACGGAAGTGTAATATATACTTTAGTGTTCATTTTCTTCTTGAGTTTAATGACACTGATGTCTTCTGATGTGCGAGGTTTTTTTTTGTGTATTTTTTAACAGAATTTCACTCACACACTAATCAGACTGTTTGATTATAGGATTAGCTTTGCTTTACTGACACCAGTAACATGAAAATCATTTATACACCCTGATTTTAATATTGTTATTATTTCTTTTTTTTTTTTTTTTAACTGCCTGAAACGAGGGCTTATTTTCGCATACAGTAGCCGATCGAGCTGTCATCTAGAGCACGAGAAGTAATAAACCGCCTTGTGGTTACAGCTTGTGAAACCTGTTTGTGTTGTTTATGGTGCCAAAGTAAAACTTGTACCAATATGTGTTGAAATGATGCATTAACGAGTAAAGGTTTTCTGTTAAGATGTAAAGAAAATGAGGTGTGGTGTTTGGGATGGATGAATGGATGGATGGATGTCTGTCTTTGTTCTAAACAGGTTTGAAGAACTCCATTATATGAGCTGAGCTTAAAAATGTTTATGGATGTATAGTATAGCTTTAATTTTTGCATTTGTTATTAGAGTAAACCGGAATAGGACCAAGCATATAGCCTTGAGGATCACCTTCTACAATAAGCCATTAAGCAAAAAGTTGTGATGTGACATATCACCAAATAAGCTAATATAAATTCAGTGAAGTAGATATATAGGGAAAATATTCATCCAATTTATTCCAAAGGTGTTCGATAAGGTTGAAGTCAGAGCTCTATAGCAGACCAAGTAAAATCTTCCATGTAAAGATATCTTCATTCTTCATATATGTATACATTAGAGACGCATGCATGTTTCTTCTGTTTCATTGTAACAAACTTGATCATGTAACAGTCTGGAGATTTTTTTTGAACAAACATCTATTTTTTTATATATATTTTTTTTATTTTTTTTATTGAAAATCCTCCATTAGCATGAAGAACAGCTTTGCACACTCTCAGCATCTGGACAGTTTGTTTCTTAGAACATTCAGCTGAAATACTACTTGTAAATCTTGCCAAAGGTGTTCTTTACTAGTTAATTCATGCATGTCCAGAAAGCTAATCCCATCCAAATAGTCCTTTTAGATTGTTTAATGAAGATCTTCCAACATGGTTTCCAGCAAGGAAATCAAAAAACTCTGCTGTACTGAACATCTACAAGACCTCATCTTTGCTTCCATAATCTAAACCCAGCAATTTGTAGAATGATTAATGCAAACGTTAAACAAAGCCATATTTACAGCAGGTATTAGATGCCTGATCATAATCCTGAAGTATCCTGGACCACCTGGAACCATGCGTGTTTTCTTTTTAGCACTAAATTCAGTACAGACATGACAGCATTGTTGCCTCCGCATTGTCTACGGTTTTGTCTGATCCTGGGGATTATTTGCTGAACAGGCTT
>NC_139579.1:31980043-32042543 GCF_946808225.1 Silurus aristotelis
TTTACACGGAGCACCACATGAACACTTCACACCCGAGTCAGTATGTGACGTAAAGCACAGCGGTAATGGGGTAAGAAATTCCGTCTCTGTTAGAGAGAATCCTGATTTAGTCATTGAAGTAGGCAGGCAGAAGGTCCAGGTACACAAATCAGTCCTAGCTGAAAAAAGTGACTATTTCAAAGCGAGGCTTTCTCGAGACATCCTGAAAGTCAAAGGCATGAGCTACAAGACGTTGTCGGTCTTGATAGATTACGTTTACACTTCCAAGATGAATGTGAACAAGGATAACATCGTGGATGTCGTGACCGGTGCGAAGATCTTGCAGATTCCTTGTGCGGTGCAGGCCGCGATTGATGCCATGTCTGGCCAGCTCACAACCCAGAACTGCTACGAGATTCTAACCATCGCGAAAAAGCAGCGGCTGAGCGAACTTAAGGAGACAGCATACCGTTTCATAAGTGACAACTTCCTGCAGGTCCTGAGAGATCCCGCCGTTTACGGGCGTCTCACAGGCTCAGAGCGGGACCTGGTTTTGAGGAATCGTATGGAGGGGCACAAGTGCCTGATGGTGGCTGAGATTAATGACGTTTTTGAGCGAGTGGGGAGCAGACCCCCGAGCAGGGGCAACAGCAGACCGCAGAGCCCTCTCTCCGCCACCTCGTTCGAAGACAACCACATGATCTATTACTACAACGAGAGTACCAAGGATTGGCACACTTTGACGATAATGCCAGAGGATATTAATACCAAGGGCTGTGGCATCTGTTGCATGTATAACTACCTGTTCGTCGCAGGTGGCATCCAAGGATACGGGGAGAAAGGAAAGGCCTCAGACAAGGTGTTCTGCTACAACCCCGTTACAGGCCGCTGGAGCGAGATACGACCCATGAACCAAGCGAGGTCACAACTCAAATTGGTGTCTATGGACGGCTTTTTGTATGCCATTGGTGGAGAATGTCTCTTCACAGTGGAGAAGTATGACCCTCGTATGGACCGTTGGACCACGGTGGCTCCTCTGCCCAAAGGAGCATTTGCAGTCGCCCATGAGGCCACTACCTGCAACGGGGAGCTGTACGTCTCAGGAGGGACCCTATTCTACCGCCTCTTGAAGTATGACCCCAAGAGGGACGAGTGGCAGGAATGTCCGTACAACAACAGCCGAAAGAAATCCACCGACATGGTTGCGCTGAAGAGCTTCATCTACAGGTTTGACGTCAACCGCGAACAAGGCATCAATGTGTTTAAGTACAACACCATAGTCAAGATGTGGCAAGACTGTGCTTCCTATCAGCAAGGGAGTCCGCTACCGTTCAGGAGCGCTGTGATCGAAAACCGCATCTACTGCGTCAACAAGTCCCAGACTCTGCAGTTCATCATCGAGGAAGAAGGGGCTCGATTTGCAGAAGAACCTCTGAAAGCTCCCATGGAGGCTAAAGGAGTGTTATTCCCGTTTGTTCTGAGCTTGCCGGACAGGAGTGAGCGAAATGTGTGAGCAGAAATGTGTACCGGTGAACTGAAAAAAGAAAGCTTTTTGTCTTGCCCAATTATACCGCTCATAACGGGAATGTTCGTCTTTGCATGGTGGATGAACATATATGGGGCAGTGTAAAAAAGAAAGCTTTTTTGATTTGCTTTCATGGCACAGTGGCATTACTTATATATGTGTATATAAGTGTGTGTGTGTGTGTGTGTGTGTGTGTGTGTGTGTGTATATATATATATATATATATATATACCCTAGATGCATTTGTTTTGTGCACTTTTGTACTTGGATGGTTGGACAGTAATTTCCTTGCAGCAAAAATCAGACCAGTGTGGACCAGTGTTGGCACAAAAGGCTAAGCAAAAATATCACTGCAAATAATACAATAAAGCAGTCTAAGTATAGTTACGTTTATGCAACTGGAACTAGATGTACACCGATCAGGCATAACAATATGACCACCTGCCTAATATTGTGTTGGTTCTCGTTTTGCTGCTAAAACAGTTCTGATCCGTCGATCATCAACAGCATGAACTTCTTCAGCAGTTTGAGCTACAGGAGCTCTTCTGTTGGATCGGACCACACGGAGCAGCCTTCGCTCCCCACGTGCATCAATGAGCCTCGTCCCCCACGACCCTGTCGCCGGTTCACCACTCTTCCTTCCTTGGAGCACTTTTAATAGATACTGAACAATGCATCACAATGTGGCCCTTGTAGAACTTGCTAAAAAAAAACACGCTTGCCCATTTTTTATCAACTTAAAGGACAAAATGTTCACTCGATGTTCATATAATCAGTGTTATTCACTTCACCGGTCATAATGTTATAATGTCAATCTCACGCCCTGATCGATGTACTGTAACGATACGGAAGAAGCGACTATAGCACAGACGTCTAAAAAGATTCAGAAGTAAAATATTTAAGAAACGTAAACGTTGACTTGAAACCGAGCCATTGAACGAGGAAAGGGTTCCGGGAACGTATAGCACAAAGCACTTGACTGTTCTCTTACTTCAGCAGCATTCAGCGAGAATGCAGAAATACCACTTGAGGGAAAGTCTGAATGTATGCAAGTACAAACTATTAATTAGCTTTCTGTTGTATTCTGACAAAAGCTTGACAAGCAGAATAGGATCTGGGAACCAAGCCAACGATTCGATTTGCTAAAAATCTCTTAATGGTGGTATACAGATGGTCCCCGACAATTTTTATTATGACAATAGCGATCCGACAAAATTGTTCAAATATTTGAAGTCTCAAGCAGCACGCAAATGTAGCAGCATATATTCCGCCCTCCACTCACAAACCGGAGCTCGTCCACACACCTGCTGCCACATACAAATATACTGTATAGTACTGTAAATTGCTCTGTTTCGCTAGTTCATGTACCGTCATTTATCTAATTATTAACCAATTGCAGAATACTACCCCATACTGATCACTATTCTCTTAGACTCCTGGGTAGTCTCGGCCATGTCTCCACTTAGTATATTTCTATGTTACAGTGGTGTCATCAGAACGCATCTCCAGCGTAAAACGGGGACTACCTGTATTCCTATTTAAGTGAATGATAACTAAGACACCCCACTTTTCCTGCCATATGTGGTTCTTCCCAAAACTGTTCTGCACAAGGGCACACAATTAGCTGGATATAGTGTGTAGCACGTCTTTGATTCAATTGCAGGACTTTTTCCCTTCGCTTGAACAAAACCTAGACCTGTTCCAGCATGACAATGCATCCTGCACAAAGCCAGCTTCATGAAGATATGCTTCACATGGGCTAGAGTGGAAGATCTTCTGACCTCAAACCTATTGAACACCCTTGGAATTTTAGACCTCTGGGGACTAAACGGGGACGAAATGTGGAATGGGGTGTTCAAAAAAAGACACATCCTATGGTCAGGTGTCCACAAACCTTCATTCATATAGTGTAGCTGGTTATCAACAAGGGTTAGATCATTTCGGAATCAGATTCTAGGGATCTACATTTTTTAAAAGTCCATTACAGTGGTGGAAATCACAATCAGTGCTATAATACATTTATTACTTGAGTGTTAAGTTATTTACCTGGTTTTGACTAACCTTTTAACTCAAATAGATTTATTCCAGGAACTCACCTTACACACAATATCTACTGGATTCCGATCTAATGCGATATGATGGTTCAGAAAACTCTTTTGATAAAGGGCTCTAGAGCTCTATAACAGCCAGAATACAAATCTGTGCTGTACAGTATATAAATACAAAAGAAAAACAATAATAGTAGTTACACTATCAATTAAACAAATTGCACCAGGTAGAAATACATAATAACGAACCTGAAGCATTGCCAAAGAGGATTTTGAAGTTTGCTGATTTAATCCTAATATTTGAGAGAAATTTGCCATACAATATATGGAAAAAAGTATTGGGACACCTGACTTTTCCAGCCGATTGTGGATCCTCCCCCAAATTGCACACAATTGAATTCGGATGCGATAATTTTCCCACCACTTCCAGCATGTGCACAAAGCCAACTCCATAAAGATCTGCTTTAGATGGGTGGAAGACTGGAAGATCTCCTGCTATAGAGCTCCAAACCTATCGAACACCATTAGGATGAACGTGAACACTAAATGCACCCCAGGAACCTCCTCACCTTCTCACCTACATCAGCACCTGACCTTACTAACACCCTTGTGGCTGAATAAGCACAAATCTCCACACGCACACTCCAACATCTTCCTAGAAGAGGAGCTTATTCCAGCAAATAAGGAAGAAATGAGGAATGGGATGTTTAAATAAAAGCACATACCAATCGAATGCTCAGGTGTCCACAAACCTTTGGTGATATTATGTAGAATTCAGTTGTCTACAGAAAAAGTCTTTCTTTAATACCACGTGTTGGTATTGGATTCATTAAAGCTACAATACACAAGACATTACACTTCCCGATGACTTTTTCCAGTTTGCGATCAGAAGCCAGGGTCAATCGGGTGATACGTGTGTGTGTGTGTGTGTGTGTGTGTGTGTGTGTGTGTGTGTGTGTGTGTGTGCTGCTATTCAAGAAAGTGAACGCAAACTAATCTAAATTTCAATCTGCTGCTGCAATTTTTGTGAAATTTATGAATTCTATACTGGAAAATGATTTGTCATGTAATTCTATACTAATTTTTGCGACAAATTCGATGCTCGGTCCGTAATCCTGCATTCTTTTTCACATGTTGTGATCAGTTCAAGCTGAAATAAGAACCTTATAACTAACTGTCCTGATGCTCTTGATGTGTGATTATGCTTATTATTAATAAATCAATCAGTCAATCAAGTATCGTGCAAATCTGCCTCGTTCTACATCATAACCGACTCATTGACCCTAAAAGTGTGACAGAGGTTTTAATTAGGAAAAGAACCGCTAGGACAGGGGTCCCCAAACCTTTGTCCTGTGAGGGCCAAATTTTTTTTCTTTCATTAATGCGGGTGAGTCTGTAACAGAAAACCACATGAACCGGATTGACTACCAGTATTACTGTGGAGATTTAATAATGATTTTGAATGTACAGGTATTCCTCTACTTACGATGGAGATACGTTACGATGAGCTCATCATAAGTCAAAAATATTGTTGAAGATGGTGTTATGACTGTGACAGACTTTCCTGCACTAATTTTCATATTCTGCTCTTATCTAATGGCCTTTCTCTTCTTTTTTTTCCACAACAAGCAAGAGACATGCTAGGCGCTTGGAAGACATGTTTTTATCACTAAAATTGCTTTTTGAAACTAAATTTTATGAAAAAATAAACACTGAGAAACTAGCGAGAGTGTGGCGTCTCACAGAGCGAGAGATTCGCTCGTCCCAGCTGCGTCCAACGTATCCTACATCGTGAGCTGCTGCCTGTTGCGTGAAATTTTAAATATTTTTACCATTTTGTCATATCGCACTCGTCATCGTAGGATCGAAAAATCTTAATTTGTTTATATTTTGTTCTGCACCATACAGACAGATTAGCATCCCTTTTCAAGAGCGTATTAAAAGAGCATTTTACCATCAGAATGACTTTTTTTTTTTCATTCATTGTGATTGAAATCAAAACATTTGTTATTTTGAATGTACAATTTTGTTGGGTGAATTTAACAAATATTTGGGTTGTGTTAATAACTAGAGATCGATAGTGGATTTTACCGATATCTAGGTTGGATCGCACTTGCTGATAACTGATTAATCAACCAAAAAAAAAGAAAATATTTTTTTTTTTACTAAATTAAAAAACAAACATACTCCATGTAAAATAGTGAACTTAATTAGAAAAATTTAAATAAACACTACTAAATCAGGAAAATGTGCTAAAGGAAAAAAATATGAAAATATTCATGAATAAATTGAATTATAGAATGAATCGATTATAATGAATAAATATAATATAGCGCTCTCCGTGCAGCGTGCAGTCTCGCATAAAAACAATCAGTAATTTCGCCTCTAGAGGCCGCTCTCGTAACGGCAGCGGACCGGAAGCCGGAAAAACTATCGGTATGGGTTTTTGCCGATAGCGATAGTTCCAGCGATCAACTATCGGTGCCTCGACCTCTATTAATATCTAAAAAAAACAACATTCATTTTAAAATCCAAACTTTATTATTAAATGCAGATATGATACGAGTAAAACATTCAAAATTGCATTTTCAAAGTATGTCTCTGGTACTGTTCAGAGGGTTGTTCCAAATGGGGGGGTTTTGCATTGCTTAGATATTGTTAGGCCAGAAGTATTGGGACACCCGTGTCTTTCTTCCCCAAAGAAACCTTCATTGGAATCCAGGCTCTTTTGTGTGCAACCAAATATTCATTCATTAAACATTAGTTTCATGATTGTTGTAACCCATCAACTCATTGGAATCCATTGCGCACATATGTGGTTCTTCCCCGCGCTGTAACCACACATTTGACACATGGTTGCAGAAGTCTTTGGATGCTGTAGCATGAAATTTTCTCTTCGCTTCAACTAGGAGACTCGAACCCGCACAAAGCCTCCATCTCCATGAAGATCTGCTTTACTAAAGGTACAATGGGATGTTCATGAAGCACAATGGTCAGATGTCGACTCAACCTTTGCACATTGAGTATTTTTATTCCATTACTTCCTACCCAAAGTTCCTGTGCAAATTTAAAGATGCTAACACCAGACATCGAAATTCCACTCGGTTATTTTAGTGCATTAGTTTAACATTAATCACCAGAGAAAGCAATTATTTGGCTCAACAGTATGTCTGGACTGGAATTCGGTCTCTAACTAAAGCGAATCTGCCGAATGAATGACCTCCTGACTGTGTGCTAATGATCTAAAAAGTCCAGCTTTACTGTCGATGTGCAGTTACTTTTCTCTGGCGGTTAAACAAAGATGCCTGAAATTAAATAGTTTGCTCTGCTTTGTCTTTTTAATATTCCTCCACTTCTCATGAACTCATCTGTGCTCATAATTCATGTGTAGGAAGCCAGTAGGATTCAAGAACACCAGCTGTGGGTTTATGGCCTACACACTTCAAAGAACATTTGGAGCAAAACCACAAAAAACGATGAACATCGTCTTCTTATATTGTGGTTATTTTTGCAGACTTTATGTATTTTACTACACATAAGCATAAGCAATGAGGAAAAACTATCAGGCCAGAGATTTGTACTGTAAAATCCAAATGTACAAATGTATTGTTTTATTGTAACACTGGAAAATATAAGCATCAAATTATACAAAATAAATGCATGATTTAAGAAGATATAGATTGCAAACAAGTCAACATCATTACAACTGGAAGACTTTTTAAAATAAGAATATATAACAAAAAAGAACAAAACGTCTTAAAATAACCATTAAAACACTTATTCCAGATTTTCCAGTCTAATTAACTTCAGACTTGCTTGTTTTCTGTGTGAAAAGATCTTAAAACCAGAGCTACTAAACAGGAGATTTCCTTTTAATATAAAAATCGTCATCATTCTATATTCCGTCTTAAAAACAGACAAAGCATTTGGAATTAAAAGCTATTAAAATCACGCACACATGCGTATTGTCAACAAGTATTCATTCAAATGAAGAAGTCGTGTAAAACGGCAGTTACGATGCAACAACAAAACGAAATCGTTATTTACTGCTTTTTCAAATGCTTTTAAAATCGCAACATAAAACATTTATCGAACACAAAGATATTAAACATGAGAAACTGAAATTTAACTACAAACCACAACAACAACTTCCTGTACTTAAAAGTATTATTGTGATTAGGTCGTGAAACCTATGAAACGAGTGTTTTGAATAAATAATAATAATAAAGTGTGATTATTGATTTTTTTTTTTTTTTTTTTTACTAAGCAGCCTTAAAACCAGTTATTAGAGCAAAAATAAAGTCTTAAAAAATAAAAAGGATTTAAATGATTTGCAGGTCAAATGACTAACTTTAACTTTTACTAAGTAATAATAATTAAAAAAAGATTAATCTTAAAACAATCACAATAATCGTACACAATCTGCTATTGCTTAGTTTTTTATTTTTAATAAGATACATTTCGATTTTTATGGCTAAAATTAAAACTCGGACTAAATGAGGTGTTTTTGCAGTGTATTGTGTTTATTAAAGCCACAATTGTAAATGATTATGAATGAACAGTTTGTGGTACCAGGCGTTCCTATTCCCTTACTTACCCTGGATTCTCAATGTCTGTTTTGTTTGCTTTGCCACAGTCCCAGTGGTCCTTTCACATTCCAGTCTATAGTGCCACCTGTTGGATGGGATGCATTTTCACAAAGCATGCTGGGAGAAAATCTCACTACAAAGCTTTTAATTGAACACATAATATAATACTGTATTCATACTGCATGCACAATTTCCTTTTTGTTTTTAGCTTTACTGGACACTGGATGTATATTGAGATGATATGAGATGTAGGAGCGAAAAACTCCACAAGACAATAACTATATCGGCATTAGAATCATTGTGCTTTTATATTCTTTTGTATGAATATTAGATTTTTAATGATACAATACTAATAATCCTGTCATCGCCCTGTACATGCAGTTGCTCAACCACTCCCTAGGGGGCACTCTTGTGTTTTACATATTACATCCAAAATATAACATATCTCCCTACCTATCTGTATATGTGTATAATTTGTCTTTGTCTTTGTCATGTCTGTTTTCTGAGTCAGGTCATTAAAGAGAGGCTCCAAGCTTCTACAGGATTCCCTACCTTCAAGCTGGGGTTTGGCTGGCCTTTCCAAGGGCTCCTGGATATGTTCAAGATCCTCGAGGTAGAGACCTGCACGGGCCGGATTTTTCAGTCCCGTTTCTGCATAAATATATAATATTTTCTCCTGCAAAGTTCTGCAAAGTTTTTTTTTGTTTTAGTTTCATTTGATTCCCTTTTAAATATGAATGAAAAAGAAACGGAAACGTGAACAAATTTCGTTTTATTTCAGTTTGACTTTTTTGTGTCAATGATGAACATGGACATGAACAAGGAACATTTCAGAACATCAACTAAAATGTAAAAGACAGGAGGTGGAGCTGGAGGTAGCAGAGCTGAAGATGTTGAGATGTTCGTTGAGAGTGATGAGGATAGACAGGATTAGAAATGAGTTTATTAGAGGAACAGTGCATGTAGGACGTTTTGGAGACAAGGTGAGGGAGGTGAGATTGAGATGGTTTGGACATGTGCAGAGTAGGGGCATGGGGTATATCAGTAGGAGAATGATGAGGATGGAGACACCAGGAGGGAGGAAAAGAGGAAGACCAAGGAGGAGGTTTATGGATGTGGTTTTTGGTTTTTCCTGTTTTTGGTGTTTGGTTTTCTTTTTTATTGGCATTGCAAGACACTAAATCATAGCATTTTCAAAACTGCAGCTCTTGTGGGATGTTCCTGGTCTACAGTGGTCAGCATCTAAAGTGCTTCAAGGAAGGAACAGTGGTGAACTGGTGACAGGGTCGTGGGGGACGAGGCTCATTGATGCACGTGGGGAGCGAAGGCTGGTCCGTGTGGTCCGATCCAAAAGACGAGCCCTGTAGCTCAAACTGCTGAAGAAGTTCATGCTGTTGATGAACACAATATTAGACTGGTGTTCATAATGTTATGCAGGTCGATGTAGATGACCACAGTGTGGTAAAAACAAATTAGAGATGTTCACAGAAAGGACTTGCACCATAATGTTATCAAAAGGATCAGCCGTGATAAAGGACCAAGAAATGACTTTTTCAAGTTCCTCAGATATGGAAGAACTCAACCAAACAATATAATCATCAAGTTTACCAATGAAGATAAACCAGATTAAACCCACACAAAGCAGAAAGAACAGTATGCCAGGAGAAATATAGAAAAGTAGTGGAAATAATAGTGGAAAATAGTGAGAGATTGTAATTTCTGTAAAAAGATAGGGATGTTGTGTCTGATTTCTTACTCACTTATATTGAAGGTGCCTCGCTTGGTTGTAGGTAGCCCCCCTAAAGCCAGTAACGGTTAGTGTTTATTTAGAATTTCTTAATTGTTTTTCTTCTTAAAATACATTAATTTCAAATTGAGAGATCAATCATGTACCTCTAAACCCATCTCTGTAGTCATCTCTTACAGACACAGACGTTCTTATCCACAGAACAGATGTCACATTGCCAGTAACTCCATCTACCCTCCCCTGTTGTCTCAATCTCAAACAGTGGTGGTAGGTGGGCTCTGGAATTGCCAGTCTGCTGTAAGATAGCTGACTTTATCACAGCCTTGGCTTCCCACTACACCTTCGACTTTCTGGCACTTACTGAGATCTGGATATCCCCACAGAACACTGCTACAGCAGCTGCTCTGTCTTCTGCCTATGCTTTCTCTCACTCACCAAGAGAAACCGGTAGAGGTGGTGGTACAGGTCTACTTTTATCACGGAGATGGTGTGTCACACCTCTCCCTTTGTCTCGTCTAAAAATGTCTTCTTTAGAATTCCATGCAGTTTCAGTTACCTTTCCAATCAACCTTTTCATTATTGTCATCTACCACCCACCTGGTCCCCTTGGAGACTTCCTAGAAGAGATGGACACACTCCTCAGTACTTTCCCCTCTGACAGCACCCCTCTGACAGTTCTTGGTGACTTCAACCTCCCATCCAACAAACTTCAGTCATCTTGCCTCTTGCCTTTTCTGAATACCTTCTCCTAGACATTTAACAGCTGCTCTCCAACACACAATGGAGGAAATGTCCTGGACCCGGTTTTCACCCGCCCTACTCTAACTACAGACATGACTGCCACTCCACTTCCAATCTCTGATCATCACCTGGTTTCCTTTTTAATCACTCTTCTTATTCAACCTAAAAATAATTTGCATGTCTCTTATCCGTCCTAACCTTCACTCTATCTCTCTCTCCTCTGTAGCTTCCTGTACTCTTTCATCTCTTCCTGACCCTGACTCTTTTTTCCTGTCTACCCTTGGACGTTGCTACTGACTCCTTCCTCTCATCTTTTTCCTCAACCATGGACCTCCTTTGCCCCTTGACTAGAAAACGCAAGAATACTTCTTGTCCCACACCGTGGCTGTCAGAAGTTTTGTGCAGCAATCGACAAGAGCTCAGATCTGCAGAGAGGAAGTGGAAAAAATCACAACTTGGTGTAGACCTCGCATCTTACCGCGCACTCCAGACCAAATTTTCTTTGGAGGTGACTTCTGCCAAAACTGCCTTCCACAAGGAAAAGCTTGAGGCCTCTGCACAAGATCCTCGTAAGCTCCACAACATCTTCTCTTCACTACTCAACCCCCCTGCTGCACCTGCTTTATCCTCCCTGACTGCTAATGACTTCGCCTCCTTTTATGATGAGAAGATTAAGACAATCTGCCAGACCTTTACTTCCTGTGTTATCTGTTCTTATCTTCTTGGACCTTTCAGCAGCATTTGACACAGTCAACCACAAGACACTTTTGTCAACGCTCAGGAACAACCCACGGAACAGCATGGGAATGGTTTGCTTTCTACCTGGAAGGTCGCTCATACCAGTTAACATGGAGGGGCTCCACATCTGCCCCGTGCAGACTCACCACTGGTGTCCCACAAGGCTCGGTACTTGGTCCCCTCCTTTTCTCCCTCTATAGCCACTCCATTGGTGAAGTCATATCCTCACATGGGTTTTCTTATCACTGCTATGCAGATGACACTCAACTAATCTTTTCTTTCCCTCCATCAGATACCACAGCTTCCGCTCGAATCTCGACATGCTTGACAGACTCATGGATGAGTGTTTACCAACTAAAACTCAACCCCAGGAAAACAGAACTGCTGGTCATCCCAGGTGATTCGTCTCCAGGTCAAGATCTAAAAATAACACTTCATGACTCTCTGCTCTCCCCTTCAGCCACTGCTCGTAACCTTGGGGTAACTATGGACAATGAACTGTCCTTCTTCCCACATGTCTCTAATGTGGCTCGTTCTTGTTGATTTTTTCTCTACAACATTTTTTTTGCCAGCTATTAATTTTATTTAATTTTTTTATTTATTATTTTTATTTTATGTCCAGATGTATTTTGCTTTGTAGTCTGTATTAAAGCACTCTATGTAGTTTACTATGACCAGGACAAATACAGGTTATAAATACTAAGTTTGGACAGCAGGCAAAGAATAACAGATTCGGTCATTTTATCATTCGTCTGAACATGCTGATTCAGACATCTTTAATTCTTATTTGGGCCACTTTTATACGTGTTACTGAAATTCATTGTTGGCCATCGATTAAATTCCACTCCTCAACGATGTTAAGCTGATATTTGAAGCTTTGCGGAAACCAGAGGTGTAGAAATGTTGTAAAACACAATTACACTTAAATTGTAAAAGTAGTTGGTGTTTAACTGAATGTTATGTATGTGAGATGGAACATACCTGAGTAACAGAAGAAAGGCATGATATCAGAGCACTGTGAATCACCAGCCTCACCCATTTCTAAATAACCACAATTTTCATTCCAATAGTAATTATCAGGTTCTCCAGATATCCAGGTGACATAAGAGAAGTTGGTTTGGTCGACCCACTGCCAGCCATCTTTCATCAGACCAAACCAAGTGCCACCAGGTATTATACTCTGTATAACAGCGTTTTCGTTCTCATCTTTTGCACTGGCCAGGTCTGTGTAATGCTGTCTGCAGTAAGTCTGAGCATCAGTCCACTCTCTTTTATCTGCATTGTAAATGTATCTGTCACTGCCAGTCTTTGTTTCTGTAAGAATCAAAACAGATAAAACTTACAAAATTCAAGAAATCAAAGTTGAATTTTCTAATTTCCTTAATTTTCTGATTTTTTTTTTTACTTAAAAACACATTTAAGTATAATAGCAATATAAATAATACAAAGGTTTTACCATCAAAACAAATATAAGGCCGGAATTCATAACATTCCAGATCCCACCAACCCCAGGGACTTATCGCTCCACAGTTTTGATCCCCCTATAGGAGTCATGTGACAAAAGAACGAACAACTCAACGTCGAGAGATGAACTACTTAATTATTTTTCCTGAACATAACCTACGGAGATCTTGTGATGCTTTGCTCATGAGCGACCAGTAGTAAATGAGCGAATCACTCTTTGAGATGACTCGTTCTTCTAAATCACATTAAAGACTCGTTTGGCTAAAAAAAGGTCATTTTGTTAGTTTTCTCTCACCTGTAAAGAACACAAGTATGAACAGGTGCTGCTGCATCACTGACTGTTGTTGGATAACTCTCTATGAAATAAGAAATGCAATGAAAGTAAATAAAGTTCCTTTTCTGTCCTGATCTGAGCTGTGACCACAGTGATATTCACAACCAGTAACAACATAGTCAACAGAAATGGGTACCGGCAAATCTGCGAACTTTTGCCGCTTCTGTATTTTATTAAGAAAACCTACTTTTCAGGGCTGCACATTTGCATTTCTTTCCTTATTTTTAAAGATGGCGCAAATGATCAGATCTAGAAATTAATGAAGTACAAATATTTCGTTACTGTATTTATGTAGAATTGTATTTTTTTGGACAACTTTTTACTTTCACTCATTTTAATCTATTTAATAAAATGTCAATATTTTTCTTCTCATTGTGCCGTTTTTCAGCCCATCAACCCCTTTTCTTTTCATTACGTGGCCTTTTCAATCTACAACTGATCATTTCCTGTCTCTCTCACACCACAGACGTAGACTAGTTTCTGAAGCGCACAATGAGCAGGCAGAAGACAGTAAGAAGTTTGGGGTTATTGTGGATGAGACAGAGGGAGTTAGTGATGGAAACATGACTGAGAACAGAGACATTCCTGATCACATGATCATCATCATCTTTTCTCTGCATGTGTTCTATATGGTGGATGTTCAGTTCGAATACATTTATTAGATAAGAACATTAGAAAATTGTTTTTGTATTATTATGTTCATTAGGGCTGTCAAAATAACACTTTAAGGCAAATTCATTTTAATGGCACAATTTTATTAGCGTACGATTTTTGGCTTTTTGGCATTTTTTCCTCATAACAACTAAACAAACCTAAATTACTGTTTTTTTTTTATTTTTTATAAGAGCAATACATTATTCGAATCTGTAAAGCATCTACTTTTATTTGTACACATATAATAACAAAACAATGCTGTGGTTTTTAAAAATAAAGAAAACAGACAGGGGGCGCTCTATGCCATCTCTGTCATTTCTTTTTACAGACACACAAATGAAACAACCTGAATGTCAGTGAATATTCGCTTCACAGACATAATAAATATATGTATAGAAATCTGTATACATTATATGTATAGAGAATGTCTACTTATATACTTAAATAAATCCATTCACATCGGATTCAAATATTCTCTGATTATATAATCCGTATGAAATGTAGAAGTGGCACAATTTCTCCTGTATCACCTCATTAACCGTCCGTGTGGAAACACAGCAAAAGTTCCGTTTGATGTCCAGATAATTTACATCATTTAAAACACCATAATTACATTTTCTTTTTTTTTTACAAGAATATTTTGTCTTCATGCTCTATGTTGGGTTTGGTTTCACTAATAATAAACATACATCAATATTTGTCCATGCTCATGTTAAATAGAGTATTAAAAACTTAATGTATTAATTTAAGGTACATTTAGAGCAGATAAAAATGTGCGATTAAGTTGAGTTAACGGGTGACACTAAAACAGGTAGTAATAGTGACTACATCTTACTTAAGTTCATGTCAGAGCCCAAACTTCTTTACTTTAGCTGAAAAAGTGCAGTCAGAACTTTTAGCAGAGTCTTTCAAACAATGAGTATCTGTACTACTTAAGTGAAGGATGTGTGGACTTCTGCCATCTCTGATTATGACAAAGGGTTTAGTGTAAAACATTCCACCTGGCAATGCTTTCAGAGCCCAAGTCTGGCTGTAGAACCCTTACAAAATCACACATAATTGAATTATATTTACACTTTTGTTCTATAATTCTGTAAAGCTGATTTAAGACAATGTCCAATGTGAAAAGTGCTGTAGAAATCAACACTGAACTGAATTACAGACAACAACCACACTATATCTAGGATTATTTAATTATTTCATTGTTTCATATTATACACAACATGCCAAACTACAAGATCAAGCATCACCTACTGTACAGAGTTAGTTGATATTGTTAGTATTTACAATTGCATGGAAAAAGAACCTTAAATGGTAAATGACCCGCTGTAATTGGCATACATTAATGAAGGTACTTTATCATTTAATATGTGGATTGTTTTTATATGTTAAACATATTTATTTTAGATTATATCGTTTTTTTATTTTATTTAACAGTGAATTAATATTCTTATTATAATTGGTAGTAGTAAAATCCGTTCATTTAGTAGTACTACTGAATATACTAGCAAGTGTGTGTACTTTTATAAAAGTAACTTTTTTTTACCATTTTTATAATAAAAAAAAGAGAATTTTGTTTTAATTTGCTTTTGTACTACAAAGGCAACGCAAAGGGAAATAAGTGAGTTTATTGTGATCACTTTCTAGTGTATTGTCATGTTTTATTTATTGTATTTTCTTTCATTCTAACTTTTTTTTAAGCAATGGAAACTCTTAGAAAGATTTAGAATTAGGTCTTCATAAGCATGCTAGAGGACAAAGTGAGCAAAGAAAAAGCTCCCCAGCGAAGTGCATGATATTAAATTGTCGATCAGTTAACTTATTGGTTCTTGTTCCAACATTTATGCTATAGATGTTCTTTTTCTAACTTCGCTCGGTGTTTCACTATGGGAATCGCTTTGGGCGTGACCAACTACGGAAGCTCTTATGACACCACGTCTGTCTTGACAGACAGGTCGACCTTTATCTCTCAGGTCGACCCCATCTAACATCATTTGCGCTTTCTTCCCGTGAGGGACTACACTAAGCTCTCTCAGCACATCCAGTTCTCGGCTGTTTTCGCTCAACTGTTCATCGTGCGGGCCGTCATTGGATTCCGCCACCGAACGCAAGATCAGTCATACGGGATCGTGCTGAGTATCATCACGGAATAGCGTCCGCGTCGAGGCGAGCTATTCCTATTCCGACCTGCTGGGTATTTAGTTACACGGTAGGGACGTAGTAGCGTCAAGCTATTACAGGCTTAGCGCGTCAAGGCGAAGCCTTCGAAGGGCTAACTACCCTGCGAACATCGGCAGACTAACGTGTTGTGACGAGTCTAATATTCTCCGTACTCAGCCATGTCGACGGTCATCCCCCCCACCAAAGGGAATGAGTCGAGGATCAGGGAGGCTGCATCCCGCCCGTGTCCATCATCATGTGGAGCAACTATCTCGGGCAGGGATCCTCACCCGATGTGCATCACGTGCATGGGCCCGAAGCACGCTCAAACGTCGCTCGCAGACCCGCAAGCATGCGCTCACTGCGCGTCATTGCCGGTGAAACATTTGGAGAGACGGCTGAGAGTAGCGGTGGCTAACCAACAGGACCCGTGCCTGTCTGGCGCCGCCGCAAGGTCTACGGCCGTTGAACATCAGCCGCGAGCTACCACGAGCTGGGCGGACCTGATGGAGGCCGAATCGCCGGTCATGCCGCCTCTGTTCGGCGACCTCCTCGCGGAGGATGAGGAACGACCGTGCGACGAGGACGCGGATGCGAACTCAGACCTCCTTGACTTGGACATGGAGGACGAGGATGAGGACGACAGTGGTCCCTTCCCGGCCCAACAGTCGAGGCCCCAGAGCGCGTGTCGGCTTGCATGAAGGAAATGGCCCGTTACTGGTCTAGCCCCTTCAAGAGCAAGCTTCCAGCAAAAGGGTGCTCCAAGCTGGAGATTCAAGGGATGGAGGAGCTGGGGTTGGCCGGACCCCCAGCTGTGGAGCCTTCGGTGGCTTATCACCTCCATCCGAATCGGCGTTCTATCTCTGCCTCCTCTCAAATTGCGCTGCCTGGAAAAATCGAGAGATTGACGGCGTCGATCCATCAGAGGATGTATAAATACGCAGCGCAGTCAGTGTGCTCGCTAAACGCGGTGACGTTGCTGTCCACGTACCAGGCGGAGATTTTGGAGGAGATGGGACGACAGCTCGACACGGGAGTACCTAACCCGGTACTTTGGGACGAGATCTGTGTGGTGAACGACCTAATCCTGCGCTCTTCACGAGGCGCGGTTCAGGGCTGCGGCCGCGTGATGGGCTTGGCTGTGTCAGGTGAGAGAGCGTTGTGGCTTAACCTGTCAGGCTTGGGTGACACAAAAAAAGCGGAAGTCGTGGACGCTGCCTACGACCCCGCTAAAGGTCTGTTCGGTCCAGCTCTGGAAAAGATGAGAGAAACCAGCACTCTCAGGAAACAGGAGGATGAAGCATTCAACCTCTGTTTGCCTCGTAAGCTGTCTCAGAACCCGCCCCCTCAGCAAGCGCGACAGGGTTTTGCCACAGCCGCGGCTGCGAGAGGGAAACCGATGAGCGCGAGAAGTGCGAGATCGGCTCCCGGCGGACAGCAAGCTGGCCAACGTCCGAGATCGGACGGCTCAGGACCGTGGGGAAAGCATTCATTTGCGGCCGTGGCGGCGAGAAACCGTCCGGCCCACCCTGAGGAGCGGAAGAAGAAGCGTGCTACCTAACACGCGAATGTTCTCCGATCCTCCTTTCTCCGCCGGCGAAGAAAAGGAGAAGAGAACACGGCCCGGTTCTGAGTTCTGTAGGGGCCTCATCCCTAGTTTCTCCTCGGGTTCGAGGAATGTGGGAAAATGTTCAGTGTCACCAAGCACTCATGACATGTGTTCACTCGCATGTCAGTTCGGACGATTGATAAAACTTTCACAATCGCATCCAAGCCACGGGCTGAGGGCGATGTGTTCAGACACAAAAAACAAAATAAATGTGACATTTTCGCATCCAGGTGATCAGCCGAGGGCGATTGTGCACAAGAATCCCGAAAGTTCAGCGTGAACCCCCCCCCAGTTTCGCCGCTGGAGGGCGCACTCGCTCTGCCAGCGTAGCCCTGCGCGGCGACGGTTGTGACGTCATCAACACGCGACCAGTGTTGTGTACGCGGGGGCTCCCTTTCTGCGCACCTCGTCAATTGGCGCGCATGCGCGGCGCACCCGTGGGTTTTAAACACGATTTCACGGGGATTCGCTATGAAACCACCCAGATTCAACGGTGTGTTGGTCTCGGTGGCTCGAGGAGAGTCGGCTCTCGTCCTGACGGCCGAAATCGACTCTCTTTTGAGGAAAAAGGCAGTCAGAGTTGTTCCGGAGGCAGAAAGCCATCAGGGTTTTTACTCCCGATACTTTGTGATGCCGAAGAGGGGAAGCACATCTCTTCGTCCGATCTTGGACTTGCGTGTGTTAAACAAGCACCTGAGAAAATATTCATTCAGAATGTTGACACACAAAGCGCTCTGTCGGGCGATCCGTCCAAACAATTGGTTTGTGACGACCGATCTATCGGACGCGTATTTTCACATAGACGTTTACCCGTCACACAGAAAATATTTGAGGTTTGCACACAGAGGCACTGCCTACGAATTTCAAACCATTCCGTTCGGTCTGTCTCTCGCTCCGAGAACTTTCAGCAAGTGTGTGGAGGCGGCTCTTTTGCCATTGAGAAACAGCGGGATTCGGATTTTGTCTTATATAGACGATTATCTGATATGCTCCTCGTCAAGAGAGCGAGCGATTAGAGATGCGGAGAGCGTGGTCACGCATCTCTGCAGCTTGGGTTTCAAAATAAACAGGGAAAAGAGCCGCTTGTGTCCCGCGCAGCGCGCGGAATATCTGGGACTCAGTATAGATTCCCTCTCCTATCGTGTCACGCTGACGGAGAGAAGAATCGAATCTCTCATACAGTGTCGCTCCTGTTTTCGGGCAGGGACGAATGTCCCGTTCCGGGTGTGCCTAGGAATGCTGGGTTTAATGGCTTCAGTGATTTCTGTGGTGCGTCTGGGACTTCTCATGATGAGAGATTTTCAGAGATGGGTCGCACGGTTGCGCTTATGTCCCCGACGTCATCTCAATCGGCCGGTCAAGATAATGCACGCGTGCGTCTTAGCGCTCCGCCGATGGGGATGCCCCACGACTCTTCGGTCGGGGATTCCCTTGGGGGCGGTGTCGTCGAGGGTTACTATGACGACGGACGTGTCTTTGACGGGCTGGGGCGCGACCCTTATGGGCAGAGCTGTAAACGGCGTTTGGCCTCCGCAGCTGATCCCGAGTCATATAAACTACTTGGTGTTGTTAGCGGTGTTTCTAGCTCTGAAAAATTTTCTGGTTTTCATAAAGGGCCAACATGTGTTGGTGAAAACGGACAATTCCACAGTAGTCGCATACATCAACCGACAGGGGGGGGTGCACTCCCTCCAGTTGCATCAGTTGGCAAGGAAACTGATATGTGGTGCGACGCGAGGCTTTTATCCATCAGAGCGACTCATGTTCCAGGAATATGGAACAAGGGTGCAGATCTGTTGTCCAGGGGAAACCCCCTGTACGTGGAATGGAAACTGCACGCTCAGGTGGTGGAGCAGATATGGCAGAGATACGGCGGGGCTGCCGTAGATCTCTACGCCTCGCGAGAAAACGCTCAGTGTCCTCTGTACTTTTCTCTAAGGGACAGAGATGCACCGTTGGGTGTGGATGCGTTAGCCCACCCATGGCCAAACGTTCTTCTCTACGCGTTCCCTCCGCTGAGCTTGATCTCCCCCACTCTAGCCAGGGTCAGAGAACTCAGCTTGTCACTGATTTTGATAGCTCCACGCTGGGCGTCCAGACACTGGATCGCAGAAATAGTTCAGCTGCTGTCGGATCAGCCGTGGCCGCTCCCTCCACGGAGGGACCTTTTGTCCCAGGCGGGCGGGGAGATTTATCATCCGCACCCGGACAGGATAGCTCTATGGGCCTGGCCCGTGAGAGGTGGATCTTGAATGTGGCAGGTTTGCCACAATCGGTTATACACACTATCCAGAGTGCTAGGGCCTCGTCTACTCGCACGCTTTATGACAATAAGTGGCAAGTTTTTGAGGAATGGTGTGGCCGTGGTCGCATTGTCTCCTTTCAGTGTTCTGTGGGAGACATTTTGTGCTTTCTCCAGGATTTGCTGGATAAAGGGAAAGCTTTTTCTACTTTAAAGGTGTATCTGGCGGCTATTTCTGCGTGTCATGTCGGGTTTAATAACGAACCTGCGGGTCGGCACCCTTTGATTAGTCGGTTTATGAAAGGTGCACGCCGTAAGAGGCCGGTGTCTCGATGGCTAGTGCCTCAGTCGGATCTGTCCTTGGTTTTGGAGGCCCTTTCTCATCACCCTTTTGAGCCGGTGGATGGCATAGGGCTGAAATTTCTTTCTCCTAAGACGGCACTGCTTGTGGCTCTAGTGACTGCAAAGCGTGTTAGCGAGCTGCAGGCCCTGTCTGTCAGTCCATCCTGTTTGCAGTTTGCCCCTGGGCTCACGAAAGTTTCCTTTCGCCCTAACCCGGCGTTTGTACCTAAAGTGGTGGATTCTTCTTATAGATGTCCCGTTACAGAACTTTTGGCTTTTCACCCTCCTCCGTTCTCAACTCAGGAGGAGGAGAGGTTGAGTTCCTTGTGCCCAGTGCGGGCTCTCCGTACATACGTCAGGAGAACAGCGGATTTCAGAAAGTCTGACCAGCTGTTTGTATCTTGGGCTTCCCCCCCACAAAGGGAAGCCATTGTCGAGACAACGGCTGTCCCACTGGATTGTAGAGGCTATATCTCTAGCGTATGAATGCTGTGGTTCTCAAGCACCTGCGGGTCTGAGGGCCCACTCGACTAGAGGGATGGCGACTTCATGGGCCCTGCTTAAGGGAGTTTCTGTTCAGGAAATTTGTGCGGCGGCTGGTTGGGCCACGCCACACACCTTTGTGCGGTTTTATAGACTGGATGTGTCTGAGTCATCCTTGGCACATGCGGTGCTGGGAGCCAGACGTCCTGTGCCCATGTGATTGGGTGTAGCGGGATCATGTGCAATCCGGGAGTGGTCTATATCTCCCATAGTGAAACACTGAGCGAAGTTAGAAAAAGAACGATGGGTTACTTAACGTAATCCCGGGTTCTTTGATAACAGAGTGAGGTGTTTCACCAGCACTTCTCGTTGCAACGATGTTAGATGGGGTCGACCTGAGAGATAAAGGTGGGGCGGACAAGACAGACGTGGTGTCATAAGAGCTTCCGTAGTTGGTCACGCCCAAAGCGATTCCCATAGTGAAACACCTCACTCTGTTATCAAAGAACCCGGGATTACGTTAAGTAACCAATCGTTTTTTCTTCCTCAACCTGCCAAAGTAACATCAAAACGGCAACAATACAAAATGATCCTATGTATTATTAAATGGTCAAATAGACATTTATAAAGCCTAGGAATGAAATAAAGTGTTGCCAGAAGAGTTTTAAAACATACCTGGAATAAACAGTTGTTGCAGGTATTTAAATCGGATTCTTCTTCAAAGGCATCTGACTCTGAGTCTTTTGCTCAGTTGCTGTTTGTCATGTATATGTTTGATGACGTCTTTGCCTATTTTCCATAGAACTTTACATAAATTGAATCTTCGGGATGGACTGACAGATGACAAGAGAAGGGCACTGCTATCACTGTAGAACCTTGAGAAGGTGACCTGGTGACACAAATGACTTTAAGGCCATTTTTTTTATAGCATGACTCTGGGAAATGCTCACGAAGAGGAGCTCATTGGTATATGAAGGAACCATTAATGCAATTAGATTATCCATTTGCCTCTTGATTTGATCTAAGTTCTGTAATACCAAAAGACCCAAAAAAGATTGGGGGCATTTGTATAAGCATTTTGGATTTATAATTTCCAAGTTGGGTGTCCTGATTTTCTGTCTAAACAGCCAGTCAGAATGCAGAAAATGCCCTTTACTGATGGTATAAATCAATCAGGGGCCTGAAACTTTTTCTGAGTAGTAACAGCTTCTTTATGAGAATTGAATTCTTTGGCATTCTTCACCCTTGTGTCTGGCAAAAGGAAACAATGTTAACAAAGAATTTGGGACCCTAATGTCCTGTTTTTCAGTTTCTTCCCTCCAAAACATCCAACACATACAGACGCTTTCACAAATTATCACCATTCCACTCTTTCCAAAGACCCTGTGGACAAAATGTTGCTTTCTAAAATACTGTATACATTTACAGAGTCAGTCAGTTCCAGGTTGTCTTTTGCAGTTCTGGGTTGTCTTATGTTGCACCTTTGTCCTGGAGGAATGTTATTTCCTGTCATTGGGTACTGTACCAGATGTGTTTGATTAAAATGACCATAATGGCACTTTCCTAACTTGACTTCAGTAAAATATGTCAAAAGAGACAAACTGAAGACATTTAGAAAGTTGTCCTTCTATCTATCTATCTATCTATCTATCTATCTATCTATCTATCTATCTATCTATCTATCTATCTATCTATCTATCTATCTATCTATCTATCTATCTATCTATCTATCTATCTATCGACAAACAATACGTAGGTGGTCTCTATCAATTTATTTTTAGATGATAGTGTTTAGATCTGGTATCACATCGTTATTGGAACATTGATTAAACAGCTTCATGGAAACATTAAAAAGACGATATTTTTGCAGAAATCTGTGCTGGTGTTCAAAGGTTTATTCTTTATCCTAAAAAACAAAAGAGTTTGAGCAATGTGTCGTTTATACATTTACCTGTAAAATACATACAAATACTCACACACATAGTAGTTGGTAGAGTCTCCTACCATTAGAACCTTAACGGTTTCTTGTGTGTTCATTCTTATATTAAAATCTAAGTGGCATTTTCTTATTAAAAGCAAAACGTGCAGTTTGAATTCTTTGCCAGGTTTTCTAAAAACGTTTTTTTTTCATCATTTGCAACTTGCTTTCTTTCTGTTAGAGGCTAATAAATGGTTTTCTGCCACGTTGCTCTCCATCCCTTCCCTTTCAATTAGATCTGTTTAAAATTGTTCACGTATGAAGAAATCCTTACTGCTATTTGTCGACTGTAGTTTTTAAATGTCACTAAAATTGCACTTGGTTTTTACATCATTTTCTAACAAAGTGAAATGTCCAAATACTTTTTGTGATCACTGTTTATCATTTGTTTCCTCACCAGTTATCTGCTCTCCTTTTGTAGCCTTCACTATTTAAGGTACTAACAAATAGCCTGCACCTTTTAATCAAAGAAGGTGTGTCAAATTGTATTGGATCAAAAGTGCACTCAGTATGAATCATTCAGTAGCAGTATTTAATAATCAATGCAATATTTGCCAGAGAGCCAATGCAGTGTAGACCCGTTAGGAGTGATGTGGTTATATATTCAACCTCTCGTAAGGTTATGCACCAACTAAAACATCCAGACAGTAGGGCATTACAGCAGTCCAATCTAGTTTTTCTGCCTAAAGTAATGATGAAGTTATTTTCTTAGTAATAAGATAAGGCTTTTTTAATTAAAGCTTTGTTAACTTCTAGTTTGAAAGTATGCGCATAGCCACAGTTAATGCGAGAAGCGCTTAGTTTTAGAAGAGGTTTGATTGTGTTTGGTATTGTAGCTGTTTGAAGAAACTTGTAGGGGATCTGGTAGAATATAATCAATGATTCTTATGAGGAAATGAGTGAAATGAATTACATTCTAATTGCTGACCTAATATAGAAATATTGTTTATCAAATTGTACCTGACATCTTCAATTTTGCCAATTAGTTAAAAATATTTACATAATCGCTGTGTAGTTATTTTTGTGAAGGAGGATTTCGGGGGGTGTAGTGGAGTTCATTAAAAGTCGGGGTGATGTTGCTGTACAAGCAAAATTTACAGGGCGCATATTGCAACTACCACACATTTAAAGAGACAAACAAAATAAATGGGAGAACCTGCAAAAGAAAAATTAACAATTTATAAAGCTACATTCCAATAAATACATTATACAAACAAAAGACGTTGCCATGAATAATTAATGTGCCCATTTTACAACAAATCTAAATGCATAGTATGACCAACAGTGTTCTGTTCAGAAACTAAGAGACTTAACCCCTGAGCCTACCTTAAGAAGCTTAAATGAGGGAACAGGAACAGCAACTATATTGGCCCAATGGTCAAAGCTTAGCAGTGATGGGGCTTGTTGTGGCTTGAGCCCCCAATTTTCACACCAGTAATCAGGAGCCTTAACAACTAATTCATTATTGGCATTATTAACATAATAATTTTAAATAAAGTAAACAAGCCAACACAAACACATAGCATAAGACAAAACAAGCCATTTCATTGTCATGCTCAATTCTCACTGCACCCATCACTTTGGCTGAGTGCTAATTCACATTTTTTGTAATTTACCTCTAAATATTGACCTCTGTTGCTGTTACACTGCCAATTGTTTAATTTGCATAAAAGTGAGGCAGAGTAACTTCCACTTGTCTGTGCTTTGCTTTTTATGCGTGACAATGATACTGATTTTCTTTCTTTTTTTTTTTATGTAAAACTGGTCTTATAACAAAAGTCTGGAAAAAGTAAGTGTTATTAAATGTAACAGTTGGAGAAACATTGAAACAACTAATGAGGTTATTTAATAACAGGTCAGTAAGATGATTGGGATCAAATAGTGTATCTACAAATCTACAAATGCAGGAATAATCTCTACATGCAAAGAAGAAGGCATGCGTAAACATGATCCAGAAATGCTGTCATCCTCTCTGTGCCAAAGATCATTTAAAATTCACTAAGACAAAAAAAACTGTTCTGTGGTCAGATGGATCAAAATGTGTATTTCTTTTAGGAAACCATGAACACCACATCCTCCAGACTAAAGAGGAGAGGGACCATCTGGCTTGTTATCAGCTCACAAAAAGATGCATCTCTGATTTTACAGATGGATCTCAGGAGGAATCTCGGTAGAGGGAAATGCAGATTGATTGTTTATTTTATAGAACATAGTGTATGAATTCTACTTGATCATTAATGAAAATGGTTTAGTTAACTAATATGATGAGGAAGCAATAAGAATTATTTATATACAGTTCATGCAGGATCATTTCGAAGTAATTGACAGTTTTCCCCTTCACCATCCCTCTAACAGTGAACTTACCAAATTCCCTGAGTGAATATTCTACTCAACCAAAATGACTAACGCACTACAGAATTACAGCAATTGAGACACAGCTATAGACTTGTAGATTTTTTTTTTCTATTTCACTAAAGGTTTCATTTCTCTTTGTGAAACACCACTCCATCTGGTTTCATGATCCATTTCACTGTGATGTCCTCTTCCATGCCATGATCCTTCAGTTTCTGCTTGATCTAAAAATCAAAAGATGGAATCTATTACGAAATACTGCAGAACAGAGACAGATACAATCAAGTGTACAGAAATTGCACACATAACTTGATTAAGACTAGGGGTCTGTTTACAGCAATGAGGAGGAGAATGTACATTGTAACTTGGCTCTTGTTGGAGGACGAGACCCACCTTCTCCAAGATGTCCTCATTTACTGCAGGATCGTTCAAGTCCAGATTGGACTGAATCTTTATCCTCACGGTTTGTGTTTTTGCGGTTGCTGGATGTTGAAATGTTGTAAAACACAGTTACACTTAAATTGTAAAAGCAGTTGGTGTTTAACTGAATGTTATGTATGTGTGATGGAACATACCTGAGTAACAGAAGAAAGGCATGATATCAGAGCACTGTGAATCACCAGCCTCACCCATTTCTAAATAACCACAATTTTCATTCTCCCAGTAATTATCAGGTTCTCCAGATATCCAGGTGACATAAGAGAAGTTGGTTTGGTCAACCCACTTCCAGCCATCTCTAACCAGATCAAACCAAGTCCTGCCAGAGATTATATTCTGTATAAGAGAGTTTTCGTTCTCATCTTTTGCACTGGCCAGGTCTGTGTAATGCTGTCTGCAGTAAGTCTGAGCGTCAGTCCACTCTACAGAATCATCTATGTAAATGTATCTGTCACTGCCAGTCTTTGTTTCTGTAAAAATAAAACATGAAAATTCATGAATAAATCTAGATAACTTTTTCTATTTGCTGTAAAGTAGTTTCTTAAAAACACATTTTAGTTAAGTGCTCGAAACACACAGATCTAAATTTCCTTACAAGACATTTCCTGCATAATGTAATGAATAAAGTTTAATTTTTTTTTCTACCATCAAAGCATATGTAGGAGTGAAGTTCATAACACTCCAGATCATTCCAACCCCAGGGAGTAATCGCGGCACAGTTTTGATCACCCCATCTGTTGTTTGGCTCTCCATCCTCCCAGAACACCAAACTCCCCAGTGGTTCATCTCCATAGGTCCAGTGGAAGCCATACATGTTCATGTACATCCCGATCCATGCATAAGAACTGAATTGTTGACTGTCGGCTTCGTTCTGGAGTTGGATCATGTCTTCATTGCTTTTGATGACAGCCAGGTCGGTGTGTGTGGATTGGCAGTAAGATCGAGCATCGGTCCAATTTCTTTCATCCTGGATCAGATAATACTTGCGCGTCACAGACAGGACGAGGGGGGCGGCTCCTGTAGAGAAGAGTTTCAATAGATTTATGCAATGGTATGACCATGACATTCTCTTTAATTAATGTTAGTTTCACTTTTCTCTCACCTGTAAACAACAGGAGTATGAAATGGTGCTTCTCCATCCCTGATGTTGTTAGAAAAACCCTCTAAAGCCCTTTAAGAAATAAAATAGAAGTAAATAAACATCAGCACAGTTACTTGTGTTCTCAGGATGATCTTACAGCCTCCGCCATCTTTGTGAAAAGCAACAATTCTAATTCTGAAATACTAAAAGATCTTTACTATGAGGTTCCATGTTGAACATCCAGTGGTCAGTGTGAGAGAATTAGACTAAAAGCACTAAATTTGAACTGCAAGATACACAAATTTGTATGGTTGTCAAGCAGACAAAAACAACAACATGATGAATAGTATGTGTGGCTTGGCGCGGTTACACGGTGTACAGCTGTTATCACTGAGGGTGGACTTACTTTTGTTGCCAGCCTTGTTTTTTTGACAATAATGGCTGTATGATGAGTTCTTTTTTAGAGGACAGTAAATCTGAACTTTTATACAACCTGCACATTGACCAAGTATCATTTCTGTAGTATTGTCCCTTGAGAAGATACTAAAATAGTTGGTGAAATGTGAGATACTGTAAATCGAGACTTTTGTTATGGCGAGAAAATTAAATCGTGATCACAAGAAAAACAAGAAAAACAAGAGAATGAAGTCAAGAAAAAAAAATATATTATAGTGCATGGCCTCTTAGAAAATCCCCATCTGCCACTTTTTCCACCTCGTATCTTTATTTTTATTGAGAAAAGTATTTTTTCATGGAGCAAAATGCGGCCGTCAGATCTGTCCTAAATCTTCACTAGAATGCTGTGACAAAGGGAAAGTATTAAACATTCCACCCGACCAACACCGAGTTTGTTCAACCATAGGATGTTTAATTATTATGCATTCAATTCTGTGTGTCTGAGGAAATAATATCAGAATTAGTGCCACATTCGTTATTCTGGCTTTTAAAGTCCAATAAGTTGAACTGTTAGGGTTAGGGTTAGCGAACCACTTAAATTTTATAAAAAAAGTGATTGTGTGTGGGTTTTTTTGACCATTTATCACGGGCTCTCCTCATGTTGCTTGCTGCTCTTTTCTTTGTCGAATGACCAGCAGGATGGCATGCAAGTGTCCAAATCCACTTTCTTTTGTTCTTGTTTACTGTGTACTTCTCATCAACAATCAACAAAAGGCAGCAGGTGCCTAAATCCACTTACTTTGTTTTTGTTTACTCCATTTAGACTTTTTGTAGACAAACACGCACACATACTATAATACTCCATATAACACTTAATAGAAAACTCTATAGGAAAGCCAAAAGTTTTCTTTTCACAACTCTTTTTCATGGTCTCATTTGGTACTTAACAGTAACCCAGCCATTATGGATGCACAAGCCAGTGCACTCTTAGTGCCAGTCCCAAGCCCGGGTAAATGGGGAGGGTTGCGTTAGGAAGGGCATCCAGCGTAAAACAAGTGCCAAATCAAATATGTGGATCACAAATAAGAATTTCATACCGGATCGGTCGAGGCCCGGGTTAACAACGACCACCACAGGTATCGTTAGCCGACAGGGTACCGGTGGAAATTGGGCTACTGTTGGCTGAAGGAGGAGAAGGAGAGGAGGAAGACATCTACAGAGACAGCAGGGAAAGGAGCAGTGCAGGAGAGTGGAGGTTCGGGTTGGTACTTTAAATGTTGGTACTATGATGGGTAAAGGGAGAGAGATAGCTGATATGATGGAGAGGAGAAAGGTAGATATGCTGTGTGTTCAGGAGACCAAGTGGAAAGGGAGTAAGGCCAGGAGCATTGGAGGTGGGTTTAAACTGTTTTATCATGGTGTGGATGGAAAGAGAAATGGTGTAGGGGTGATTCTGAAGGAATAGTACAGTAAGAGTGTAGTGGAGGTGAAGAGAGTTTCTGATAGGGTGATGATCGTGAAGGTGGAAATTAAAGGGATGATGATAAATGTCATCAGTGCCTATGCTCCACAAGTTGGCTGTGAGATGGAGGAGAAGGAAAGATTCTGGAGTGAATTAGTTGAAGTGGTAGATGGTGTACCTAGGAAAGAACGATTGGTGATTGGGGCAGACTTTAATGGGCATGTAGGTGAAGGGAACATAGGTGATGAGGAGGTGATGGGTAGGTATGGTTTTAAGGAGAGGAATGTGGAAGGGCAGATGGTGGTAGATCTTGCTAAAAGGATGGAAATGGCAGGGGTGAACACTTATTTTAAGAAGAAGGAGGATCATAGAGTGACGTATAAGAGTGGAGGAAGGTGCACACTGGTGGACTATGTGCTATGCAGGAGATGCAACCTGAAGGAGATTGGAGACTGTAAGGTGTTGGCAGGGGACAGTGTAGCTAGACAGCATCGGATGGTGGTCTGTAGGATGGTTAAGGAGGAGAAGAAGAAGAGGAGGAGAGTGAGGACTGAAAGAAGAATAAGATGGTGGAAACTGAAGGAGGAAGAGTGTAGTGTGAGGTTCAGGGAAGAGGTCAGACAGTTGGATGATTGGGCAACTACTGCAGGAGTGTTGAGGGAGGCAGCTAGAAAAGTACTTGGTGTGACATCTGGAAATAGAAAGCAAGACAAGGAGACGTGGTGGTGGAATGAGGAAGTGCAGGAGAGCATAAGGAGAAAGAGGTTGGCAAAACAGAAGTGGGATAGACAGAGTGATTAGAAAAGTAGGCAGAAGTACAAGGAGATGCGGCAGCAGGTTAAGAGGGATGTGGCGAAAGCCAAGGAAAAGGCATATGAGGAGCTGTACAATGAGAGGTTGGACACTAAGGAAGGAGAAAAGGATTTATACCGATTGGCCAGGCAGAGGGACCGAGCTGGGAAGGATGTGCTGCAAGTTAGAGCAGTAAAGGATGAAGAGGGAAATGTGTTGACTAGTGAGGAGAGTGTGTTGAGAAGGTGGAGGGAGTATTTTGAGCAGCTGATGAATGAGGAAAATCAGAGAGAGAGAAGGTTGGATGATGTGGAGTTGGTGAAGCAGGATGTAGATAGGATTAGTAAGGAGGAAGTGAGAGCAGCGATTAAGAGGATGAAGAGTGGAAAGTTGGTTGGACCAGATGACATACCGGTAGAAGCATGGAGATGTTTAGGAGAGATGGCAGTGGAGTTTTTGACCAGATTGTTTAACAGGATTTTGGAAGGTGAGAAGATGCCTGAGGAATGGAGAAGAAGTGTGCTGGTACCGATCTATAAGCATAAAGGAGATGTGCAGACCTGCAGTAACTACAGGGGAATTAAGTTGATCAGTCACACCATGAAGTTATGGGAAAGAGTAGTGGAAGCCAGGCTGAGAGAAGAGGTGACCATCTGTGAGCAACAGTATGGTTTCATGCCGAGGAAGAGCACCACAGACGCCTTATTTGCTTTGAGAATGTTGATGGAGAAGTATAGAGAAGGACAGAAGGAATTGCATTGTGTATTTGTGGATTTAGAGAAGGCGTACGACAGGGTGCCAAGAGAGGAGTTGTGGTATTGTATGAGGAAGTCAGGTGTGTCAGAGAAGTATGTGAGGGTGGTGCAGGACATGTATGAGGACAGTGTGTCGGCAGTGAAGTGTGCAGTAGGTACGACAGACTGGTTCAGGGTGAAGGTTGGACTGCATCAAGGATCGGCCCTGAGCCCTTTCCTGTTTGCAGTGGTGATGGACAGGTTGACGGACAAGGTCAGACAGGAGTGTCCCTGAACTATGATGTTTCCAGATGATATTGTGATTTGTTGGGAGAGTAGTGAGCAGGTTGAGAAGAGCCTGGAGAGGTGGAGATATGTGCTGGAGAGAAGGGGAATGAAACTCAGTAGGAGTAAGACAGAGTACATGTGTGTGAATGAGAGGGAGGGCAGTGGAGTGGTGAGTAAAAGAGTAGGAGGTGGAGCTGGAGGTAGCAGAGCTGAAGATGTTGAGGTTTTCGTTGGGAGTGACAAGGATGGATAAGATTAGAAATGAGTTTATTAGAGGGACAGCGCATGTAGGATGTTTTGGTGACAAGGTGAGGGAGGCGAGATTGAGATGGTTTGGACATGTGCAGAGGAGGGACATGAATTATATTGGTAGGAGAATGCTGAGGATGGAGCCACCAGGTAGGAGAAAAAGAGGAAGGCCAAGGAGGAGGTTCATGGATGTGGTGAGGGAAGACATGCAGGTAGTTGGTGTAAAAGAGGCAGATGTAGAGAACAGGGTGGTTTGGAGACGGATGATCCGCTGTGGCGACCCCTAATGGGAGCAGCCGAAAGAAGAAAAAGAAGAAGAAGATTTGGTACTTAACAGTAAAAAACACAAATTTAACCTGAACACTGGCCAGAACACTGGATAAGGGAGGTCTTACATCAGATTCTTACTCAGCAGCAACAGAAATATCAGCACAATCGTGTTCCCTTTGAGGAACTCAAGTTGCATTAAAACGCTTGGGGAACGAGAGTCCAATCATGCCAGACTGACCAGTCCCTGACTAGTGTGAATGAGCACAGCTAGGTCAAAGGACAGAGGGGACAGGCGTTGCACTGGGGTCCAGGTTGTAAAACCGGACAAAGGTTGGTGGGGTGGACCAGACTGCAGTGTTGCAGATGTCTTGGAGGACTACTCCAGAGGACCAAGCCTTAGAAGCTGCATCGAGTAAGCTCTGGCCGCGAATTGAGCGGGGAGACCAGAGAACTAATAAGAGGATGCGATGGCATCAATGATCCATCTGTTTAGGGTCTGCCTATTAGCAGGGAGGCCTCTCCTCGGAGGGCCATAGCAGACAAGCAGTTGGTCGGACTTTCTTCAAGGACCCGTCCTGTGGACGTAAGTGTCCAGTGCACGTACCCGGCACAGTCGGGATTTTCTCCTGGTCTGAGGCCTGAAACGTCGAAGGGTAACATGCCTGTAACTTCGCGGGTCGTTGGCCGAGCAAGGGCACCTTGGGGATATAACCCGTTCAAGGGTACAAAAAGGCACTGGCGATACCCGAAGAGACTCCAGAAGGAGGGGGCCACAGAAATAGAATGCAGATCTCCGACTCTCTTGAGAGAGCAAATGGCCAACAAGATGCCTCATCCAGAGGCTCAAAGGGGGGCTCAGACGACTTCCAGTTCCCATCCAGGCACTGCTGCATCACCGGTGCCACAATGAAAACGCGTCATAAGAGGCATGAAATGCCAAAGTGGCAGACTCGTAGACTTTCAGGGTGGGCGGAGCCAACCCTTTCGGCGAACTGTCCTTAGAGGAATTCCAGCACTGAACCAACCGGGCAGTGGACTGGATTCAGCTGGTGGTGCTCACACCATGAGCAGAACAGGCGCCATCTGGCAGCATACGACCTCCTCGTGGAGGAAGCTTTGGAGCGGAGAATGGTCAGGGGCCACAGCCACCTTGAAGCCACCATGAGTAGACGGACTCCATCCCGGCAAACTCTCTTCAGAACTCCCGGAAACAGCACGACAGGGGGGAAGACATACAGATGCAGCCTCTGCCCGGTGGGGCTGGAGTGGTAAGGGAGAACCAGAGAGGACCGTGCAACGTCTCTCGAGATGCGAACAGATTCACCTGGGCTTTGCCAAATTACTCCCAAATCTGCTCCACCATGTCAGGGTGGAGCCGCCATTCCCCGGGTCTCAAACCCTGCCTCGACAGGGTGTCTGCTGCATCATTCAACCAACCAGGGATGTGAACTGCTCTCAAAGAGAAAAGTCTCCCCGGGGCCGTGAGGAGGATCTTAGCCAGACCAAAAACATTTTAACGTTTTATAATTCTTTGTCATGACATCATCCTGCCGGTGAATTTTTGACTGATTGCACACATTATTTCAGAGCATGGATAACATGTCTCCCAAAAGCATGTTCCCAAAGCGTTTCGATGCAGCTTGAGTTCCTGAAAGGGAATTGCTTATATCACCAAGCTTGATATCTACACTAAAGACTCCACCGAGAAACTGTTCCATACAGCTCTCATCCATATAATTCAGAAGTGCTAGCAACTATAATCATTGAACAACAGCATTTGTGTCCATTCTAGACCTAACAGGGGTCAGTCGAGTGTAATGCAACCCATTCATTATGGCAAAAACACTTTTGGAAGGTTGACATTTGGATTGAATTCAGAAAACAGACACAATAATCAAGTGTACAACCATCAGTCACTGTGCACAGTTTGGTCGTTTTCAAAATAACATTAAAGGAGAGAAATCACAGTACCTGCTTTATCAGGTATGTTTTGGCAGTTTTATATGTTATAAATTAATTAATTTAAAATGAATTATTCTTTAAACAGAAATAAAAAATTTAATAAATATTAGTATTAGTAGTATTAGTAGTAATAGTAATAGTAGTAGTAAGAACCACCTGATGCCACTGTTAGACAAACTATTTATATTTTATACTTCATTCTTACAAATCAGAAAGCATTCATTTGACCTGCTAGAAACTTAATACACGGTGGATCGAGCGAGTTTATTGTGATCACTTGCTTTTATGTTGTCATTTAATTTATCTAAATTATCGCACTGTTGGAAAGATTTAAATCCTTAATGAGCATAGAACTAGAGAAGAATGTGTCAAAAAGGTCATCTTGCATGACATTAAATAATCTAAGATTAGTGAATTAATGGTTTTATATTTTATATTATAGTTTACAATATAAAACAAAAAGTAACACCAGTTATCAAGCACTGTAAAACATTTCTAGTTAATTAGGCAACATGGGAGAAACGAAGCATTGCAGAAGAGTTCTGAAACATACCTGAAATGGTAAGAAGCAAAACAACCAAATGTCGAGAGGTTTTTATTCTCACTCTTCTTCAGTGGATTTTCTGCAGTATCTGACTATTTTCCATTTGTCGTTTTCAAGTATGATGATTTCTTGGTGACTTTTCCATAAAGATTTACATATTTCAAATCAGAGTGTATGACAGGAGACAGCTACTGAAGTTGGAGGGCAAATTTTATCCCTGTAGAACCTTGAGAAGGTGACCCAGTGATGTCCACGTGACAGTAGTGTAGACCTCTTAGTAGTGGTACTGGCATGTGACTCACGGCTTGTGTCTTGGTGGTGATATACTGTATATATTAGCCAAATAAAACAAAATCATTTCGGATGGAAACTGAATTTGATGAAGCCTGAAACAGGTTAAAATATGACATATACTATATTGACAAAAGTATTGGTATTGGTAGTATTGGTCTTAAGTTTGGTATGTGATTTTCGAGCATGGGAAGATGTTCCACTAGATTTTGGAGTGTGCTTTTGGACATTTGTGTTCACAAGGGTATTACAAAAGGCAGGTATGATGTAGGTGAGGAGACCTGGGGTGCAGTCAGCATTCCAATTATTCCCAAAGGTGTTCAGTAGGGATGAGATCAGAGCTCTATAGCAGGCCACTCAAGATCTTTCTCTCCAAAGCATGTAAACCAGATCTTTAAGGCGCTCACTTTATGCACAGGGGCATTGCCATGCTGGAACAGGTTTGGGTTTCCGAGTTCAAGTAAATTATATTATTTATCAAGATTTAATTATAGCGCCATCTAAAGACTTCCTTTACAGTTGAGTGCCTCCAGTTTTGTGGTACTCTACCTTGGTCCTGAAGGAACTTTGTCCAGCTGTATATAGTTAAAATGCCATTAAAGTAATTTGACTTTACTACTATTTATGGTAAATCTGTATAACTTTCACAGCTTTATTTTGTCTTATTGGTTTATTTTTAATTAACTGAATTATTTTAACTTGTGACAGTTCTCCAGACCCAGACTTGGTCATCAGATTTTCCCTATTATTGATCTTTTGTGATGTGTTTGCTTGCTGAAGCTTGATTGCCATGCTTGGTCAATTTGGTATCCTTCTTGCATTCTGCAAGGGAAGTTTACTTTGGTCTACTTCTTTAAAACTCGAAGCATCCTTGATTGGGTGGCTGGGCTCAGCCGTAGAGATACAGTCAGGTGTGAAGCTCGGACATTCTGTGGGAGAGTCATTGTTGAGGTGAGGTGGTTTGAGCATGTGTCTTCTACCTGCTGGATACTGGAAGATGCTTGGGGCAAAGCCGACTGGGAGAGGAGGACCAAAGACTAGATGAAGAGATTTGACAGAGTGGATTTTTATCATCTGGTTTGGAGAAGCTGCGAAAGCTGGTCAGGCATCTAAAAATCTCTGCCCCCATTACTGCCTTAGATGTCCCCATTACCTGGACCGGGAAAAGTAAAAGAAAATGGATTAATAGATATAAAGATTTACTGCTCTTCTTCTTAGATACTTAGATCTTCTATGGGATCTCTTTTGTCTTTACTTGTTACTACCTCAATGCTGCCTTTAATTAACTCTGAGTTAAATTATTGATGTTACTATCATTGATATTCTGTCCCCTGGTGGTCTAGTGGTTAAGATGCAGTGCTCTCACCGCTGTGACCCGGGTTCGATCCCCGGTCAGGGAACCATCCCCAGCCACTCTCAGTGCCGGTCCCAAGCCCAGATAAATTGGGGAGGGTTGCGTTAGGAAGGGCATCCAGCGTGAAACGTGCCAAATCAAACGTGCGGAGGATCCGCTGTGGCGCCCCCTAACGGGAGAACCCGAAAGAAAGTTTCGTTTACTATCATTGATATTTTCTTCACCACATGACTGGTCCATGTTGCTTTGACTTTTTTTTTTTAAGGACATCACTGCCGTCCAGAAAAATCTGACCTTATAACGTGTATGTAGTTTGTAAAGTGTCTACACTGTAATAATATGAAATTATCCAAAATATGTAATTTATCTCAAATGAATGAAAGAAAAAGTTTAAAGGAACGTTCTTAAAAAATAAGGACTTGGACTTCTAAAGATGAAAATATAGCTTTTTACATTTCATTGTCCTTTAGAAGCCTTCTGAAGCATGTGATAAACTGCACTGCTATATGTTTTCTTTTACACTTCTCACTTATGCAAAAAAAAAAAATTATAATAATTGCTTTGTCCTTGTTCACCTACTTTCCATACAGATTTCCTTAAATCAAATGAGTCCCCCAGGGCTGTGTGCTCGTTTACTTCAGGAGGACAGAGAGCAACCAGTCTCCTCTGAACATCAATGGCTTCTAAGTGGACATTGTCATGAACACTAAATTCCTTGGTGTTCACTTGGTGTAAAACCTCACCTGGTACCTCAACACCAGGTCCATAGTCAAGAAAGCCGGACTGCATCTCTATTTTCTGAGAAGGCTAAGGAAAGCCCAACCTCCACCACTCATCCTCACCATGTTCCACAGAGCAACTATAGAGAGCACTCTCAGAAAAAAATATTTTGAAACTAGGTAGATAAGAAGATCTATCCAAACCCCTTCACAAAAAAGAATGCACAATTTTCTTCGAAATGACTTTTCAAATATTTAAAAAATAACAAAAGCGTAATGGAGAAGGTGATTTTTTAATGTTTAAGGTATTAAACTTCGTATACAATATTCAAATCCCAACCACACCAAGCTTTCACTCATGGGCCCCTGAGCAAGGCCCTTAACCCCATAATCTGCTCAGGTGTATTAATTTGATAAATGCAAGTCGCTTTGGATAAGAGCGCCTGCCAAAATGCCATCAAAGAAAATGTCATATTTAATATAAATTAAACTAGACCTAAATGCTCTTTGCATATGAACTTTTGCTTATTTAATCCCCAAAATTGCAAGAGACATTGACAGCTTTGTTACCCTTATAAAATAAAAAAAAATATTGGATTCTAGTGATGTTTTAAACTAAACATCTTCAATATTGTAATCCGTCATTAAACCTATTCAAATGGAAAAATAATTTCAAGCAAAGTACAGAGCTGTCTGGGAAAGTCAGAATGAAAAGAATGCACATGTATTTTGAAGGTAAAAACCATCAGAAAAGTAAATCAATGGGATTGTAGATAACGTTGACTATGTACACATAAAAAATTAAATAAAAAATGCTCCCAATTCAATCCAAGTTTAAACACAAGACTGTCAAGATCTATAGACGAGAAGCCAAACATGCTGAACATCCATCCCTGTTTGAGCAACAGTGCATTAAAATGCATATTGACAAGTCAAAAAGCCTTCCAGTCCTCATCTGTCATTTTTGTGTCTGTGAAAATATTCTATTAATAAACAGTGATGGACACCAATTACTTTTGTGGTGGACAATTGTGGGGTCTTCATTTCCTGTGCAGTGGTACCAAAAAATTTGTCAACTCAGTACCGCTTGTGATCCTGAACATGGACATCGCTGTTGTCCTGCATTAGCGTTAGCACTAAATCAGAAGGATTGAAATTTACCATGTGCATTCTTTCATTAAATCAGCTGAAGCCATTGCTGACTGACAGACAGACAGACAGACAGACAGACAGACAGACAGACAGACACACACACACACACACACACACACACACACACACACACACACACACACACACCTGTGGAATACAGGAGTATATTTTTTTACTTTCTTCCAAGTGACTGAACTCATTTCCTATTCAAAATAATCTTGTTTTAGGAAGGCCAATGGTAAATTTGTTAACTATCAAAAAGTAATAAAAATAACTGCATTCTAGAGATTTTCTAAATGAAATATCTTCAATACTGTAATCAGCCATTCAGGTTATTTATATAGAGAAAATTCAATCACGGTTCTGATCCGACTGAACTCATTTCCCATTCAAAATAATCTTGTGTGCTACACTTCCATTCAAATAGAAGCAATCGATCCTTTATTATAGTAATAATTTTCATTATTATTATTAGATTTCTCTTCTGAATATGTACATTGGTCATATACAATGTACATATACACAAACCACTGGTCGCAAAATCGGATTTTGTCTGTATGGCAACATGATCCCTCCATTTACTTCTAAAGTTCTTGGAGGTTGAATTTCCATTTTTCACCTTATACTTGCAATAACATTTGAATGATCTTGTGATTTGTGCTCACAATACCGAAACAACTAAACTAACATAATTGTTTGTTTAGTTTGTGTAGTTTATATCTGAATAATATATATTTTTAATGAAAACATTTATTGTGTTATCACTATTAGTAGTTTGTAGTAATAATAAATCCCTGATAGAAAGAAATCTATAGAAATGTATTTATTAAATGTATTCTGACCACCTGCTTGTGTGTTCCCCTGTTTTGTTTATAGCAGTACACTTTTATTCATTTGAGTTCTATTTAATTGAAATGTATTTAATTTCACATTGAACACGGACGCACCAAGCTGCAAGCAGCTATTTTGCCGTTGGCTCCATCTCGTGTATTTTTGCTTTCGGAAGAGCGCTTTTTTCCCTGTTTGAGAATTTGAAAGCAGTGCGTGGAGGACATTCCCACCAGAACTACGAACACACACTACATTAACCACATTAAGGGTACGTAATTTCTCTGCTATGGCGAACATCCAGTTTATTCAGTGTGTGAAGTGTGACATGTTTAGTCAGTCTCTCTCCGTTGTTAGCGATAATTTTATCTGTAAGAAGTGTAAGCTAGTTTGCTCTTTGACGGAGAAGAGCTTAGCATTAGAGGAGCGCATCCAGAGTCTAGAGAGAAGTAGTGAGTGCGAGAGCAGTCCAGGTTCTGCAGGGGAAAGTCTGGATGCCCTAGGTGAAGTTAATATTCCCCCGACTCCGGCATTAGAGCCCTCGCAGCGGGGCGAATGGGTGACGACTCGGCGGCATATTCGCAAAGCCAAAGCTAACGCCAAGGCTTGCCCACGGGAGCACCATTCCTCTCCGCTTCACGTGTCCAACAGGTTTGCTCTCCTCAGTGAAGCACCCACTGAGAAACCTGAAAGAGCTCTGGTTTTAGGAGACTCCATTCTGAGGCACGTGAAATTAGCTAGACCTTTAGGGGCACCAGCAGCACAGGTCATGTGTATACCGGAAGCCAGGGCGCCGGACATAGCAGGTCAGCTTAGATTCTTAGGAAAGCACAGGTTCTCTAAGATAGTTTTTCACACAGGAGCTAATGATATACGCCTTCGACAGTCAGAGGTTACTAAGAGTAATATTATAGAGGTGTGTAAATTAGCGAAGGCAATGTCCGATGCTGTAATATGCTCTGGCCCCATCCCAATACGACGTGGCGATGTAGCCTACAGCAGGTTATGGTCGCTGAACTGCTGGATGTCCGAGTGGTGCTCCAAAAACAATGTGGGCTTCATTAATAATTGGAGCATTTTTGAGGGCAAGGCTGGCCTGTTAGGGGGGGACGGTGTCCATCCCACTCGGGAAGGTGCTGCTCTCATTTCTTGTAGTATAGGTCATAGTCTCAGAACAGCACTAGTTAGCAAGTGACTGTCTAGAGCCAAGGCCAGGGAGCAGACAGACAGGCTAAGCCAACCGTCTGCTAGCTGCACAGAGTCGTCACTCAGGATCCACCAAATTGAGACTGTGTCTGTCCCCCGAGCGAAACCAAAATATAGAAATTCTCAGAAAGTCTGTTTTAGTAACCTGATTAACATAAAATTAAATAGGACTGAACGCACAGCAGCACCTCTAATCTAAAGATAGGATTGCTGAATATTAGATCTCTCACGTCTAAAGCGCTTACTGTAAACGAAATTATTACCGACCAGGAGTTTAAAATAATGTGTTTGACAGAAACATGGATTAAACCAAATGAATATTTAGCATTAAATGAAGCGAGTCCTCCTGGGTATAGTTACATACACCAACCCCGTCTAAATGGCAGAGGAGGCGGAGTTGCAGCTATTTATAATAATAATCTAAGAGTCACACAAAAGACTAAACACAAATTTAAAACATTTGAAGTTCTTTACACCAGCATAAAATATTCAGTGTCTGAAAGCAGGTCCAGTCAGACAATTCCACTCATTATTATTTATAGACCCCAAGGGCCCTACTCTGATTTTCTCATAGAATTTGCAGATTTCATCACAAATTTAGTTACTTCTCTAGACAAAGCATTAATTGTTGGTGATTTTAACATTCATTTTGATAATCAGAAAGACTCCTTAAGAGCAGCTGTTGTGTCCATTCTAGATTCAGTTGGAATGAATCAGAATGTTATAGGACCCACTCATAGTGGTGGACACACTCTCGATTTGTTGTTAACATTTGGATTAAAAATAAAAAACGTAGTCATAATTCCACAGTCTGAAGCTATTTCAGACCATTATCTCATCTCGTTTAAAATTTGCCTCAGTCATTGCATTACTACTTCACCACGTTACCGTGTTAAGCGTACTTTCACGTCAGCTACAGCAGCGCGTTTTATTAACAATCTTCCAGAAATTACGATATTAGATAGATCTCCGTCTGACCCTGCAGAGCTCGACTGTGCCACTGAACACCTAGAATCAACATTACGTTATACCCTAGATGATGGAGCTCCCCTTAAGACCAAAATGATCAGGGAGAAAAAATTAGCACAGTGGTATAATGATCATACACGCACCTTAAAACAGACCACTCAGAAATTTGAACGTAAATGGCGTCAAACAAAATGAACAGTATTTCAAATAGCATGGAAGGAGAGCCTCCTAATTTATAGAAAATCTCTTAGTGCTGCTGATCAGCATATTTCTCCACCCTCATAGAAAATAACAAGCATAATCCTAGATTTTTATTCAGCACGGTAGCAAAATTAACAGGGAATAAAAGCACTGCACTCACATGCACACCATCATTAGGTACTAATGATTTCATGAACTTTTTTAATAATAAAATTGAAAACATCAGGCAAAAAATCCAGACGGTTAATATAAATCCAAATTATTTTACAAGTAACCCTGTAGACAGCAGTGTAATTATAACAGACAATCAATTACAAAGTTTTACTCCTATTCACGAGAATGACTTAATTTAATTAATCTCCTCATCAAAATCATCAACCTGCATTCTCGATCCCTTGCCTACAAGTTTCTTTAAACAGATCATTCCAGAGGTAATTGAACCTGTTTTAAAAATAATAAACTATTCCATTAGCACTGGTTTTGTACCAAAATCCTTCAAACTGGCAGTTATCCACCCCCTAATTAAGAAACCTGACCTTGACCCATGTCAGGTGTCCAACTACAGACCAATATCAAATCTCCCCTTCATAGCCAAAATTTTGGAAAAGGTTGTAGCACAGCAGTTATGCTCACAGCTACTTATGAATAATATTTTTGAAATGTATCAGTCAGGATTTCGGCCTCATCATAGCACAGAGACGGCGCTAGTTTAGGTGGTAAATGACCTGTTATTGGCCTCTGATCAGGGTTTTGTCTCCTTACTTGTTTTGCTCGACCTTAGTGCAGCTTTTGACACCATTGATCACACTATACTACTTGCTAGACTTGAGAACGTTGTTGGAATAAAGGGAACAGCTCTCTCTTGGCTCAGGTCTTATTTGACTGATCGCTATCAGTTTGTTGATGTAAATGGTGAGTTCTCCACACTCTCTGAGGTAAAGTTTGGTGTTCCTCAAGGATCTGTCTTAGGCCCTCTGCTTTTCTCTTTATATATGCTGCCTCTTGGAGAAATTATTCATAAACATGGTATTAGATTCCATTGCTATGCTGATGATACACAGCTGTATATTTCAGCAAAGCCAGATGAGAGAGATCAGCTTAACAATGTTGAAAAATGTGTAAAGGACATAAGACAGTGGATGCTCGATAACTTTCTTCTGCTAAACTCAGATAAGACGGAAGTACTTTTACTAGGACCACATGCAGCTAGAAGCAAACTTTCCGATTACCTAGCATCTCTGGATGGTGTTTCTGTTTCAGCGTGTACGGCTGTCAAAGACCTTGGTGTGATTATTGACTCGAGTCTTTCCTTTAAGGCTCACGTGAATAATATTACCAGGATCGCCTTCTTTCACCTTAGAAATATTGCTAAAATTAGAAATATGATGTTACAGGATGCAGAAAAAATAGTTCATGCTTTTGTTACTTCTAGATTAGACTACTGTAACGCTTTACTGTCTGGGTGTGCGAGTAGGTGCATAAATAAGCTTTAGTAAGTTCAGAATGCAGCAGCAAGAGTCCTCACTAGATCTAGGAAATATGACCACATCACCCCTGTATTAATCAGTCTACACTGGCTCCCAATCAAATCTCGCATTGATTATAAAATACTACTACTGACATATAAAGCACTTATTGGTCTCGCACCACCGTATCTGAGTGAACTTCTGTACCAGTATGATCCTCCACGCCTACTTAGATCAAAAGGTGCTGGCTATCTGTTGGTTCCTCCAATAATGAAGACTACAGCAGGGGGCAGATCTTTCTCTTATAAAGCCCCACAGTTATGGAACAGCCTTCCTATCAGTGTTCGGGACTCAGACACAGTTTAAGTGTTCAAGTCGAGGTTGAAAACATATTTATTCAGTCAAGCCTTTAATCAGTAGATTTTTTCTCAGGTAAAGGCTCAGATCTGGAGGGAACATTGATATAGAGTGTTGGGTGAACTGGGATATTTGTACGCTGTCGTCCCCTCACATTCACGTGTTCACTCAGGTTTGTTGATGGTGGTGTGGTGGGCCGTCTCTTATCCCAGAGATCCCTCATGTCTGTGTTACCTTCTGGTTCTCCCTTTTAGTTATGCTGCCATAGCGAGTCTTGCCAGAGTCCAAACTGCACAGTGACTTTTACTCTCATGCAACAATAGGTACACTTAATAATCCATATCCTTCTCTTCCTGTCACCCTCTTCTCTCTCTCTCTCTCTCTCTCTCTCTCTCTCTCTCTCTCTCTCTCTTTCTCGGTCGAGTTAAACATGCTCCTGAGGCGCCAGTGACCACTGTTCCTGCCCCTCTCCCCCCCGTGGATCTTCCCACTTCATCCAGGCCTGCCTGGATTGTACTGTAGTTGATGTCAACAGTCTCCTACACTGACTCAGAAATACACTTCGCTTTTGATCATCATCACTGCACCCCGCAACATTGTATACCTGCCACAAATGGACATTCGGTGTAACCCAGATGAGGATGGGTTCCCTCTTGAGTCTTGTTCCTCTCAAGGTTTCTTCCTTATGCCATCTCGGGAAGATTTTCCTTGGCACAGTCGCCAGTCGCCACCGGTTTGTCAGGGACAAACTTACTCATAAAGAACATATTTATTTTTAATCACCACATTATCTGTGTAAAGCTGCTTTGAGACAATGTTCATTGTTAAAAGCGCTATACAAATAAAAATTAATTTAATTGAATTGAATTAATTCATTTGTTAGAAATTTGCATATTTTTAGCTTCAATGGGCAAACTAAAGGAACAAGTGAGAATATATATATATATATATATATATATATATATATATATATATATATATATATATATATATATATATATTTTTTTTTTACAATTATTAAACATACCATGTCAAGGTTCCCTGGTGGTCTAGTGGTTAGGATGCGGCCCGGGTTCGATCCCCGGTCAGGGAACCGACCCCAGCCACTCTTAGTGCCGGTCCCAAGCCCGGATAAATGGGGAGGGTTGCGTTAGGAAGGGCATCCAGCGTAAAAACGTGCCAAATCAAACATGCGGAGGATCCGCTGTGGCGCCCCCTAATGGGAGAAGCTGAAAGAAAGAAACATAACATATCACTTGACAATATAAATTATCTATAATAAATGTACACGTCAACGATGTGAAATATTTTCAGCGATTAAACCATGAAAATGAAAACAATTACTGCAAAAGAGTTTGAAACGTCGCTGAAATGTCAAGCAGGTAAACAAATGTTGTCCTTCGACGTCCTTCAGAAGTTTCTGCCTGAGTTGCTGTTTTGTCAATTTCATGTTTAACAGCTTTCCTACTTTTCTTACAAATTTACATATATAAAATGGATGGACTGACAGACGTCAGTAGAACCATTTGCATGTTAATGGATTTTGAACTTGGTGGCACCAAAAGCCTCAAAACGTTTGGAGACTTAAAACAAAATTTATATTTGCACCCCTGCAGCGTTGTCATCAGCACCTACTAGTCATAGTTTATACCTGCATGCTAACTGCTTGACTGGTCCCAGCATCTCTCAGGGAACAGGAAAGGCAGGAATTGGAAATCCAGCCACACTAACTAAACTCCTGAGCCCCTAAACAAGTCTCTCAACTGCGAATCTACTCAGATGTACGATGAGCTAAATGTAAGTTGCTCTGGATCAGCGCATCTGCCAAATGCTTCAAATGTAAACTACCACTTCATGTCAGAAAAGCCGAGTCCACAACATCTATAGGCCTAGATTTCTAGCAGTAGTTAAATTGGCACTTCCTCTGTGATTCCTTCGATCAATTATGATTTCCTTTTAGATCATTCTTTAAGTCCAGTTTTGCAAGTTGCTCTGGATAAGCGCATCTGCCAAAAGCCGTAAATGTAAATGCAAATGTAAATCATTTGGGTTTCATTGGATTGCAATTCATTGGCTCGGTTCATGTGCTTTGCCCAATGACAATAAAGTTAAACCCAGTCTAATCTAATCTAATCTAATCTAATCTAATCTAATCTAAATTGACCGTGTTTGAAGGAGGTTTCACTGGCTGATGTTTAATTTTGAATTGTTCTATTAATTCCCCTGGTAGTGCTCATGTAATTAATTCATTTAGTATAATTATTGTTTTGTTTGTTTCAGGATATAAGTTCTCATATAGAACATTTTGAGGAAGCAAACAATAACAAGAGCTTTGTGATGATACTACGCTCATCTGGTCCTACAAGCATCCTGATGGCATCGTTCTTTAATCACTAACACGTAAGTTTTTTGCGTTTTTTAAAGCAAAACAGATATTTATAAAAGCTAAAAATAGATGTTAACATGGATATGCGGATCCCCTTCAGTACGACACTGATGCCACAACTTTTCACTCAGAGTGTTAAACGTTTCCCCGGGGCCGGTTCTGGACATTTGGAGGTCCAGTTTCCTTTCTTCCACCTTTCAGAATAAATAAAAAGCTCTGGAAACAAATATACGTTTAACCTTCTTATTTATACAAAACCAGTACTTTTATATCTTTACGTAATGTGCATATTAATTCCAATTTAACGACACTGAAAAAGAAAAGAAAAAAAAAGTTGAAGGTCACCCAAACCAGCTCTTTTTCTTCTTATTATTATTTCTTGGTCGCTTGTTTAAAAGAAAGAATGTCCTTTATTCTACTACACCATAAAATAAAAATTGGTTCTGTTTTCTCTTTACTTTAAAATGCTAACTTTAGTACATTTAAAGTTATGATTTAATTCCTCACATAGACACGCTGAGTGTTAGAGAATTCAATGACTCATAACTTATTAAATTCTGATAAGACGGAGATTTTGCTGCTTCTTACCTACAAAACACTAAATGGATTGGCTCCCATGTATCTCTCCAGACTTCTAACACGCTCCAATCCATCACGCTCCCTGAGATCTCAAAACTCAGACTTCCTAGAATAGCAAAGTCCACTAAAGGTGGTAGATCATTCTCACATTTAGCTCCTAAACTCTGATATAGGCTTTCCTGACAGTGTTCGGGGCTCAGACACACTCTCCCAGTTTAAGTGCAGATTAAAGACGTATGTTTTTAGCAAAGCCTACACATAACACACATCACATCATAACCTTGTGCTCCAGAACATCTGATCACATGCACATTATCAACTTGTGCTGTTAATATCATGAACAGCAGCTACGCTAATACCTCTCCACTGCTTCTCTTTCTCTCCCCATCCCGAGGCATCCTGAGGTTGCTCCAGCTCCAGTCACGTCCCACCTCATGAAGATTATGGACCTTTAAACAAGTAGAACCCAAACATCCCGAACTATCTAGAGACGTACCAGTGCTAATTGGATCCCACCTCATGTGGAGTTTGGACACTGGACCTCTTTGAGTGTTTAAAGGCTCTGGCATGATGAAGCTGGTGTTGGATCTGTGATGATCTCAAATATTGAGCTATTTTATGAGCTCCTGGTTCCACAACGTGAAATGACTGTAAAAGAGTGCACTCATAATCTTATACTCCAGTGCTCATGTAAGTTCTCTTTTTCCAGTGTTCTGTATTGTTGGAAGATTTATGATCAAACTCTTGATGTCACCCAAATGAGGATGAGGTTCTGCTTTTAAGTCTGGTTCCTCTCAAGGTTTCTTCCTCATAACATCTAAGAGAGTTTTTCCTTCCCAAAGTCGCCACCGCTGCTCATCAGGGATACAAAATAAATACACATCATTTAGTTGAACTCTTGAGTTCTTTAAAGCTGCTCTGAGGCAATGTCCATTGTGAAAAGCGCAATAGAAATAAACTTGAACTTGTCATTGACTAAATCACACACGACTTTTATTATCGTGTTCAGTCATTTATTTTTACAGTAAAACTCTGACCCACTATTTGGGGGAATAAATATGTTTGCCCGCTTTTTACAGTAAAATGTCATTAATCATCATTATTATTCCTCCTACTGAAGCAATCTAGACTATAAATATAGATTTATTGATCATATTATCTGATGCATTGAAAGACCATAAATGTGCACAATTTAATCAAATCAACAGTGGAAGTGAAAAAGACGAACCACTAAGCAGAAAGAATAGTTTACTTCTTCACTTGAATTTGTTTGCTTAAATTGTAAATATTTGGTAAATACAACAGCACAATTTATTAGAAAATTAACGTATGAAGTAGGCGGTTATGTAACCACGTATTTTACATATTTCTATGAGATTACCAGTAGATGCTCTTTACTTTTATTATTTAGAAAGTGACCAATAATTTGCGACCAATATTTTTTAATCAGATTGATTTCTCTCCACTAAACTGCGTTCTCTCGTGAAAATGAGGCGTGTCCTGAGAATCACATAGAATACAGATTAACATGGCAGAGGTAGAGCTGTAACTTCCTGCACACACAACAGGAGAACATCATCCAGGTTTATTTCATCTTTTTTTCGCACTAAAAAGGCGTGTTTGTGAAAGAGACGTGTTAGAATCTGAAGGTTTTGAAGTAAATTGGTGATTTGCTGTCTGTCTAAACCCAAAAAAAAAAGAAGTGAAGAAAGAGTTGAGCCAAAAGCCAAAGCTATGCATTTACAAATCAATCTACTTCACTTATGGCCAAGAGTTCTGGATAGTCACCAAAAGAATGAGCATGCAGATAGAGCTTCATTTCCAGGATGGCTGAGACTAAGCTTGAAGATACAGTGAGGAGCTCAGACATTCTGAGGGAGATCAAAATAGAGAAATTGCTCCTCTTTACTAGAAGAAGCCAGTTGTGCTTGATTGGGCAACCGTCTACTGTCTCTTGGATGGCTCCTTTGGGAGATGTTTTAGGAAAGTCTAATTGGAAAACCACCCAGAGAAGACCAAAAACAAGATGGAGAGATTTTATATCTCCTTTAGCCAGGGAGTAACTCGGGATGGATGGATCGATCTTTCGCAGTAGATTGAGTTTCTCTTTTTTTTTTTTTTTTATTTTACCAAAATGCTACCATAAAAATACCTTAAGTTTAATTATTATTGTTGTAATGATTATTATAATAATAAATCTGGGTAGTGTTGATATGAGGGTGCCACATTGCGGATCCGTTTCCCTGTGGATTTTTATTTATTTATATTTATTTTTAAACTGGTGCGCTTCATTTAATTATTGGTCGTCTTCTACTGTTAATAAAAATATTGATCCAAAAATGATCCAAAAGATTAAAGAAGATAAAAAAAAGGAACCATTTCCGCTAATTTCAGAGAATTTAAGAACTTCAGTAGGAACATTGCAGCTTATTCCCAGAGACTTCCTGCTTTCTTTTTTTTTTTTCGGATTTTTCACTTAATGCAAATAAGCACTTTTATTTTTTCTTCCATAACCATTTTCTTAAATCAAATTACATTTACCAATTTGATATTTAACATGTGCTTAACATCTTCACTTAACATTCCAAAATGTTTTGGGGTCACAGTTTATTGATAAAATATAAAAAAATAAATAAATAAGGAAGTGATTGTGATGAAGCTGCTAGCTCCAGCTCCATCACCAGTTCCTCTGTTGTGTTTCTGCATCTCCAAGACTTTGAGTTTTTAAAGCAAATGAAAGTTAAAGAAAAACTTTCACATGCAACTTGCTTGAAACATCTTCTACATGTTGAATATCTGGCAACCCTTCACATACCAACCCCCACCCCAAACCACAAGAAATGTCTTTCACCCATCATGAATATTCATCTGAAATTGTACCAATCCTATAATCATCATCATCATCATCATCATCCTGCTTCAAACCACAACAATTCAAACATCACATTATGAGCCAATTTTCATTATAAAAATTTATTCGATATTTACAAATCCACCATACAAAAGAAGCGTCTGTTTAACGTGAAGGGTTTGAGTTAAACCACTGAAAACATACATGTTCCACACACACTCGGGAGGTCCAGGTGGTCAGACGTACTCGCCACAATCTGAAATAATCACCTTCTGACTGGGTTTGCCGTCTTTACTTCCCTGCGCCTGCGGAGAAAATCCAGAAGCAGCTGTTCAGTGTGCACGTTACATTTCCAGAAAATCTCCATCATGAAGATAAATCTCCATTTACTGTAATTAAACACACACACACACCTCCATCGCCTGCACAACGTCCATCCCCTCCAGCACCTCACCGAACACGACGTGTTTACCATCCAGCCAGTCTGTTTTATCACAGGTGATGAAGAACTGGGAGCCGTTTGTGTTCGGTCCGGAGTTCGCCATTGAGAGCTGACCTACACACACACACACACACACACACACACACACACACTACTAGTATTTGGCAGATGCACTTATACACAGCGACTTACATTTAAGCGACAGGGCGCAGACAGACAGACCGACCGACAGCGACAGGGCGCAGACAGACAGACCGACCGAGAGCGACAGGGCGCAGACGGACCGACAGAGACAGGGCGCAGACGGACCGACAGAGACAGGGCGCAGACGGACCGACAGAGACAGGGCGCAGACGGACCGACAGAGACAGGGCGCAGACGGACCGACAGAGACAGGGCGCAGACAGACCGACAGAGACAGGGCGCAGACAGACCGACAGAGACAGGGCGCAGACAGACCGACAGAGACAGGGCGCAGACAGACCGACAGGTCTGTGGTTTATTTTCCTAACATTGTTTGGTCAATAGCTACGTAATTAGTTATTCTTATATACAGATATACAAATAAAGCGATTAAGTTTAAATCACGTCAAAGGTAATAGCACCCTGTTATAGGAGGAAGTGCTGGTGTGTTCCTCCAGAAGGTGATGTGCTGCTAAGGAGGCGCTTAGACCTCATTTCATCATCTCCAGTTGGGGATTTTTTTCTTTTTTGGAGATTTGTAGGCGTGGCTACGTGTAAAAACAGATTTTCGTATCCGTATGTTATAATCGACGTAAAGTGAACCCTCACCTGGGCCGGTGTGTTTGAGCACGAAGTTCTCGTCCTCGAACTTGCCTCCGTAGATGGATTTGCCACCGGTGCCGTTGTGGTTGGTGAAGTCTCCTCCCTGACACATGAACTGAGGGATGACCCTGTGGAAGCTGCTGCCCTTGAAGCCGAAGCCTTTCTCGTGTGTACACAGGCATCGGAAGTTCTCTAGCACAAAGATGCACCACGAATGTCAGTGCCTTCAGTATAATCAAAAAGCTCTGCATCTCTAGTAAGAACAACACAGCAGCAGTTATGATACACAAAAGAATTGGGACACCTGAAATTTTCCCTTCACTTGAACTAGGAGACCCAAACCTGTACCAACATGAAGCTCCATGAAGATCTGCTTAACAATGGATTGGAGTGGAAGATCTCCTGCTACAGATCTCCAACCGTATTTAACACGATGACTGTAAACGCTGACTGCACCCCAGACCTCCTCACCTCACCTACCTGACTTCACTGATACCCTTCTGGCTGAATGAATATCACACAAATATCCACAAAATCTAGAGGAACATCTTCCCTGAGGACTGGAGCTTATTATGGGGACTACATACGGAATGGGGGTTTAAAAAAAAAAAAGCACTGAGCTAATGGTCAGCTGTCCACAAACTTTTGTTCATACAGAATATTTAATAAATCACACTCGTACCTGCGGTCATGGGCACCACGTCGGCTCGGAGTAGCATACGCAGTCTTCCTGCAGGTTTATTTCCGATCTTGATGTCCATGTAGACCTGAGGGTTTGCTCTGCCTTTCTTAGCAGGTGGCTCACCCTGATAAAACACACACACACAAACACACACACACACACACACTAAAATCATACCCACATGCGTAATTTTTTCCTCTAATTCAACAATCTCTGCTCGTCTTTTTGTTCTCACCTCCTGGCTCGTGGTTTTAGTTGCGTCTCCAGTTGACTCCGCCTCCTCGGCTTCTTCAGTCGTCTTTCCTGAGAACTTCTTCAGCCAATCATCATCAGACCAGACTGTGAATATTTAAAAATAAAAAGGATGCAGAAATTCTAAGGATACCCCAGAATTTTCGAAAGATGTCGCCCCCTAGTGGCTGCCCTATTGCACTGATACACTATAAGAAATAAAGTGTGTCCTTTGAAAATGTGCGCCTCCAACTTTTTGGTAACGGTTTGCCGAAGAACAGCATACCTCTGGAAAACCCAAGCTTCCTAATACTAGTTAATTTCCCTCCGAGTTTATCCTGCATACACTAAAACTGAGTCTCGCAACACGTTGCTTCCGGTCCGCCGTCGTCACGAGAGCGGCCTCTAGTGGCGAATGACTGACACCACGTGCTGTTTGTGTTCACGCGAGAGACTGTGCGCTGCACGGAGAGCGCAACATTATGTTTATTATTTATTCAGTATATAATTAAGTATTCATTTATTCATATTTATTTAATTTGAAACGTTTTCATGATTTAATACTGTTTTTATCCTAATAAAGTCTAATAGAGTCTTATGTTTGTTTTTATTGGTTGATTAATCATCATCAGCAACTACGATCTGATTGATATACTGTAAATCTGCAATTCATAGGGGAGACATTTATAAACCTCCCGTTAGGGGGGTCCGTCTCCACACCACTCTGCCTCCTTCAAACCAACCCTCCTCCTCCTCCTCTTCCTCCTTTATCCTCAGCATTCTTCTACCGATACTGGCCCACGTCCCTCCTATGCACATGATCAAACCTCCTCAATCTAACCTCTCTCACCCTGTCTCCAAAACGTCCTACCTGCCCGGTTCCTCTAATAAACGCGTTTCTAATCCTGTTCATCCTCATCACGTGCAGCATCTTCATCTCCTCCTTCTGAATGTCCAACCAATCACAATCCGGTATTCACAACTACAGCGTTACATGGATAATGTTGCGTGCGAGTGTACTGACCAGGTCGAGAAGAGCCCTCTTTAATCCTCATGGGTTTGGCGATGTTCACTCTGATGGTCCGACCGAAGAGCTCCGACTCGTTCTGAGAAACACAGAGACAGACATCGAGATGAGAAAATAACATCTGGTACCATTGTGAGTGGATGCAGTCGAACTGTTGCACGCCGAGGCTTTTCCACTAAACTGCTGTAATATAAGACGTGTGTAGAGAACATCAGCTTCTTGATGAAACGCATTCTGCTACTGCACCCGAAACCTGACGCCAGACCTCAAGGTTCTTTCTGAACGTCCCATTCCACATTTATAACCTCCACAATGGTGTTAGTATTCACATTCATCTCGAACATCTTTAATATCTCTATAGCAGACAACCTTCCACTTGAACCCATATGTTCATGAACAACAAGAACTTCTTCAGCAGTCTGAGCTACAGGAGCTCGTCTGCTCCTCATGTGCATCAATGATCCTCGTCCCCCCACACCCCTGTCACCGGTTCACTACTGTTCCTTCCTTGGAGTACTTTTGATAGATTCTGACCACTGCAGACCAGGAACATCCCACAAGAGCTTCTTTCACGTCGTCATTATGGGGTTTTGTTTGTAGAATTTTGAGGGAAAAAAATGAATTTAATCCGTTTTAGAATAAAACTAACATAAAAAATGTGGGAAAAGTGAAGCCCTGAAAACCTTCTAGATTTTTCCAGAAATCCTTTATATTTAATTATTGTACATATTTACACACGTCTCTGCGTATAAACTTTGTCCCGGTGCTTCTGATGGAGATGTTGGACTGAGTTTAGTTGCAGTACCTGTACTGTGCAATCACAAAACTGTATCTATCTCATGTGAAGGACATGTTGAGAACCTCTCCCTGGAACTCGTTCATCCGATGGTTGGAAACTCAATGCTGGAATAATTCAAATAAAAGATCACTGAATTGAGTCTCACCATGTTATCGATGGCTGCTGCAGCATCCTGAAGAGAAACAAAACAAAAACGAAGATCCGGTTAGATCTCGGATTAAAGGTCAGGAGCAGATGGTGTGCGGCAGGAACCCGAGTGAAGTTCTCACCTCAGCCAGCTCGAACTCGATGAAGGCAAAACCACGATGCTTCTCTGTGAGGACGAAAATTAAAATCTGAGAACACTGATCATCATCACAAGGTCACGGTTAATGTAATGTATGAAGACGCCAAACAAAGATCTATAAACGTCCAGATGTTTCCATTTATTTCGAAGCTGCATGGTGTTGAAGTATTGAATGGTTGCCATATTGGTTCCTTTCATTTTCCAGAATAAGTCTTGAACCTTCTCTGCTCCAAAACGACCCCAAAACCACTAAACTTCCACCTCCATGTGTGAGTGTGAGGGTGAGGGAGTCTGATCACGTCTTCTCTCCTGCTCTCCGTCTCACAAGAGTTTTGCTGTTAGAGACAAACGTCTCATTTGGACTCCACAGAACTTCATCCACTCATTCACTGTCTAACTCTTGTGGGTTTTTGTGCATAGAAACAAAAGGAACGTGCACGTGTCCCTCAAAAACCCTAAAAGACCCCTCACATTTCAGCAACCGTTTTAGTATCTTCTCAGGGGAATATAACAGAAATGAAACTTGGATATATTAACGAGTCTTCAATGTGCAGGTTGTGCATCAGTACAGATTTACTGAAAAACTAAATAACTGGCAACTAAAGTGAGTCCACCCTCAGTGAACGTGTCACGACTGTGTCCAAAGTGTGAATATTGTGTGGAGCACATCGTTATCTAACACTGCTTTACTCCTCCTGGGTGTGGAACTCGGAGCTGCACAGGTTGTTGCTGGGATCCTCTTCCACTTCTCCATAACGACATCACAGAGCTGCTGGAGGTTACACACATGGAGCTTCTCCACCTTCTGCTTGAGGCCCACAGGTTCTCAATAGGGTTCAGTTTTCATCTTGGTGGTGTGTTTGTGGTCGTTATTATGTTGGAAACCTGTGGTTCAACCCCAGTTTCTGAAGGAAGAGCATCATGTACATGTTGGAATCCATGTTTTCCTCAATGAACCGCAGCTCCACAGTACCAGCAGCACTCATGCAACCCCAGACCATGATGATACCACCAGCATGCTTGTAGGCAGGAGACAATTTTCTTGGTTCTCCTCACCAGGGCATCTCCACACATGATGGACATCATCTGAGCCAAACAAGTTTATCTTCGTCTCATCAGATCACAGGACATGGTTCCAGTAACTCATGTTTTATGAAGCAGCTGACGCACAGCACGAGGACTCGGCTTCTCTGATGGACTCTGTTCTGAGTGGAACCCGTGTTGGAGAACCTCTGTATGACCCTGAACACTGTACTGTAACTCAGTTTCAGGGTGATACTGATCTTCTTACAGCCTCGGCATCTTAGTGGAGAGAAACAGTAATAATTCTTACATCCTCGGAGACTCTTTACCATGAGGTCCATGTAGAACATCCAGTGGTCAGTGTGAGAGAATCGACTCAAAGCTCCACACTGTAACTGTGGAGATACACACGTATGTCTGGTCCTGACAAGCAGACAAGAACATGATGAGGAGGACGTGCGGCTTCGCATCGTTACACCACGTACAGCAGGTATCACTGAGGGTGGACTCACTTCTGTTGACGGTTATTTAGACAATAATGGCAGCATGTATATATTAATATCACAACCACAGAGATTATTATTATTATTATTATTATTATTATTATTATTGTACCAGTTTCATAGTCCAGAGGGATCTGAATATCTGTAACATCACCGAACGGAATAAATGCTGCATGTAACACTTTCTCATCCACTTCTTCTGCCAAACCACCTAAAAAAAAAAAAATCATAAAAATGTGTTCAATTTAATAATCAATCAATAAATTAATTAATGCGTTTGACCGAAGAATGAAAACATCCACAGCCTTCAGATTATTGCACCTTATAAAGTATTAAATAATAATAATATTCATTAAATGCCTAGTTTTGTTTATCATAGCAGAAGGAATACATTTGAGGAAAATGCCATTAACAGGCAAAAGATTTTAAAAGCATAAAATAATCATTAAAAAAATCATTTAAAAAAATAATAAATAAAAACGCAAAACAAGCCGTTATTTTAAAATGAAAGTAATCTCATATAAACAAAAATAAGTATTATATTTAAGTATTATTTTAAAAACACATGTAAAGAAAGTAATACCTAATGGTTTACAAAAATAAACAAATAAAAAAAATAAACCCCGAAAATCTATTATACTTACTGTTTTGCGTTTCTTTGCAATATATTTTTTGTATTAAGTAAATAATAATATGCAAATCCCTAATAATATAGTATTAAAGACGACTAAACTATTACTTATTCACAAAACATAAAAACGAGCCAAAATAATATCAAAAAATAAAACTTACCGACATACAGCACACGTTTGACCGCCGCCATCTTTGTTTTAACCTTTCACCTCTGAACCGCACTTTCTCCCTTATTTTTCTTCTCACCCGTAATGAAGCAAATCCCGCCTCCTTGACACTGATTGGTTACTCCGAGTTAAACATTCTGAGTTATAATTGGTGCATAGGTTTAAACTGAAATCTGATTGGGCAATTTATACGTCTGTTAAGTCACTTTCGCAGACCGGAAAACCGGAAAAGGAAACGGAAAAAAAAGCTATAAAGAGGAAATAGATTTGTTTATATTTTACTCGCTTTATTAATAGATTAATGTTTTTTCGAGTATGAATCAGAAAGTAGAAATTTTAGCTGCCTTGATTTTGCTGGTTTAGGAGGCGGGTTTAGGCGGAGATGAGGTGTGAGAAAATGTCGTTGTGGCGCTCTTCCGCCCTCTTGCGTTGTGGCATAGAAATGCTCCTGAGACATTATTTTTTTATTCATTCATCCTAAACTTTTTAGTGCAAAACCTTATACACTCTAACTTATAGATATTTTTAAATAAACTGGATTTATTTTATTTTTTTTAGATTTTTTAATACATTTATAGAGAGTTTGCAGAGAAACTAGAAAGTCAACAATGAAGTTTTTCCACCATTTTTTGGTCTTTATTTCAATTTCATTCCTTAATTAAAGCTTTTCCAAATCAAAAACTGTTTTTTCCCCCCATCTTACTGCTTAATTAATAAAACTGAGCCGTTATGGGGGGTAAGGGCCTTCCTCAGGGGCCCAGGGGTGGCACCTTGGTACACGCTGCGTACATGCTAAAGTGTGTTTTGTGTGAAAAATTTCAGATTTTGCAAAAAGGGTCAGTAAGGTGAATTACATTTATTCATTTCTGTAATCTAGTAGGTTTTTTTAAGTACTTTTTTAAGTGTTTTTCAAATCTTTCATTTTACTTTGAAGTACGTTTTGTTTGAAGTTTTGTAATGAACTACATTTGAAATTGTATCAGTTACAGAGTGAAAAAATAAATCAATAAAATAATGAAAAGGGGAAAAAAATGCGCCCCGGAAACGACGATCGATCGATGGATGGAAAATAAACTCACAAGATAAAAAAGACGCAGACGGATGGCAGTGACGCAGACGCAGACGCAGCTAAAAGAGAAATGCAGTCGAATCGAACCAGTTTTGATTGAGCGTCTTTTTACTTTCATCTGAGTAGATTGTTGGACCCGTAACTGATTCTTAAATAAAATTTCATTAAAGTAACAGTAAAAAGTAACTTTAACTTCAGTAGAATATTTTATTATTACTCTTTATACATCTGGTCAGATGTTTGTTGGGTTCCAATGTGAGAAGCTCAGCTACAGTATAGTTTGATGATCTCCAAACAGTAAGATGTTTGATGGTTTCCATCGTGAGAAGGTCAGTTATAGTTTGAAGGTTTCCTCTACTGTAAGTATGAACGTGGACTTTTTCCCAAGTGAAGCCTCAGTGATATCTTGTGTAAGTCAGTGTGATTTCTGATTTTCACCATTATGTTCCATGTGACTTTTTGAAAAAAAAAAAAATGGTAGCAGGAAATGTAAAAAGTATGTGTCACACAGTTTGTTTGAAGAAGGTATACATGGAACTTGAACCTGGAGAAGGACCACCTGGCTTTGTTTGCTGAATAAAGTCTCATTATTGGCATCACAGCCCAGGATTCTTGAACATCTTTACTAAATTTGTCACTTGTAGACACTCAAGAAGAAGAACATCAGAGAGAATGCATAGAAGAATGTACCACACAGAAGATGCAACACTTAAGGACCAGAGGACCAGCTGTAGACCTGCATCTGAAGGACAAAGGACACACATTTGAGAAAGACAGATGCTTTGAGAGAGGAGTAAAGGAGGTCATGAATGTCTAGGTTGAAAAATCCCATTTCTCCTGTTTTTCATGCTGTTCTCTTTCATCTATCTTGAAGATCAAGAACTTCTTCAGTCCACCAGAAAAAAACACACCGAACGACCCCAAATCCACACATTCCTCTGATCTTCACCACACTATACTTCTCCACGCTCCCCCACCCCTCCGTCTCTGGGGTAGATACAACCTAACAACTCCACACACTCATCTCCCCCATGTTCCACGAGGCCATCCAAGGAGAGGAGGATCCTCGACCCTGGAGCATACAGATTTTTGGGAATCCCTCAGGTGGAAGATCTTCAAAGACAAATCAAAGAAAGACACTGATGAACAGACTGAACAGAGGGACACAAAAACGTTTGAAATCAGTATCCCTTTATTTAGAAGGCCACACCACCCAGAGTTTAAGGAACCAGCAAAGCACGCAGACACACACACACACACACACACACACACACACACACACACACACACACACACACACACACACACACACACACACACACACACACACACACACACCTCTCTCTCCAAGTTCAATGGCCTCATAGAAAAAAGGGTTCTGTCAGTCCTGGCCACACGTCCCCAGGTTTAAAGAGGTTTTAAATAGTGTATGATTCTGATTTAAAAACGAGTACAGAGTAGAAAAGTTCAACCCTGCAGTAAAACCTTCACGTTTGTTTTTGACTTTCATTTTTACTCTTTTTTTAAAATAGATTTTTTTAAATATATATATTTGTATTTATCCGGTTGTGAAAGCAGGCAGCAGCAGCAGGCATCGTTCTTTCTTTTCTTCTTGAACCTTCACCGCGGTCTGGAAGAGGAAAAGAAAAATCTGTTAGAAATGTTTGTTGAAGGAAAAATTCCCTGTCTTTTCCAGCCGTTTGTCAAATTGTACTTTACAGCACAGTGAAATTCTTTCTTCGGGGTACAGCGCCCCCTGGAGTATAGAGGGTTAGAAGACTTGCTCAACTGAGACTTAAACCCTTGACTTTCTGATCAGTAACCCAGAGCCATCACTGAACCCAGAACTTCCCAGCTTTCACATAGATCAGAGAGGATTGATTGGCCTTGCTCAAGGGCACAAAAGTGGCAGATAGGTAGTACTGGGGCTTGAACCTCCAACCTCATGATTGGTAACCATAAGCCTTAACCACTTCCCAGTTTTCGCATATCCCAGCGTGTCTGGAAGCGCGGGGTCAGTCATGGTATGGTGCCCCCAAAATAGATAGGGTTAAGGGCCTTGTTCAAGGGCCCCAGAATTGAGGCTTGATGATTCTGGGGCTTGAACCCCCAAACCTTTTGATCAGTAACACAAAGCCTTAACCACCTTCATGCTTTCACATATATCAGGCATGATACAGCTCTCCTGGGGCAGATAGGGTTGGCAAAAAGTTGGCATCTCCAAGATCTGCTTTCCATGGGCTGGAGTGGAAGATCTCCTGCTATGGAGCTCCAACATTACTGAAGAATTTGGAACATCACCTCACCTTCATCGGTACCTGAATTTACTAACACCCTTGTGACTGAATAAATCTCACACAAAATCTCCACAAAATCCAGTGAAACATCTTCCCAGAAGACTGGAGCTTATTAGCCTACAATCAGGTGTCCACAAACTTTTGGGCACAGTTTATACCGTATTGGGCGAAGTCGGACGCGGTTACCGTTTGGACCGTAGGGTCTACACGTCAAGATGTAGCAGTGGTAGCGACTACTCCGGCTTTTTGCGTCGCGTCCTTCTTCGCCTGGTGAGCCTGAAGCACAGCGACGGCCTCCTCCACCTGCAAACACACGTGAACCAAGCAGGAGAAAAATCTGAATCATCGTAACTATTTTTGAACCTCTATAAAACAAGCCAGTTCCTGTCATTGCTTATGCACGAGCAGATTCAAACAACCTTCTCCACATAAAAACCTCTGTCAGTTTCTTCAAATTCTCTCTTTCTTAAAGTTACTACAAAAACCCGCAGCTTGCCATTTTCAGAGCTCTTCTCGATTATCTTGTGTACACGTGTAGGGTCTGACCTTGGAGCGCAGAGACTCGTGGGACTCGAGCATGTGCAGGAGCTCTGAGTTATCAATCTCCAGCAGCATCCCTGTGATCTTCCCCGCCAGACTCGGGTGCATGGCCTGGATCAGCGGGAACAGACGCTCACCTGAGACCGAGACAGGAGGAATGAGAAGAATGAGAGAGGTGAAGAAGAGGTACAACAGAAGAAGATGTAGGTAAAGCAATAGAGGGGGAAAAAGAGACAGAAAGAAGGAAAGATGGTTAATAATAAGTTCAAACTTAAAAGAATGAGTGAGAAGAACACAAAGAAGAAGAAGCCAGAAAGAAAGAGAGAAGAGCAAAAACTAAATGTGGGTTAAGAGCAGTCAGGTTTATTGATCTGTGTGTGTGTGTGTGTGTGTGTGTGTGTGTGTGTGTGTGTGTGTGTGTGTGTGTGTGTGTAGGTATGATTGTACGCATTAAATTGGTGGTCCCCAATCTACAGCCGACAAGCAGAATACGTCCCCAACACCCCCACGGCCCTCTGAACAATGCCAGAGACATTTTTTTTAAATGTCATTTTAAATATATGTTTTACTCATATCATTTCTGTATTTGATAATAAAGTTTGGCTTTCAAACTAAAATGTCTTTTTTTTGTTGTTATTAATAGAGGTCGAGGCACTGATAGTTGATTGCTGGAATGGCAAAAAAAAAGAAATACTGATAGTTTTTCCGGGTTCCTGTCCGCTGTGATTACGAGAGCGGCCTCTAGAGGTAAAAAACTGACTGCACATGCCAGGTGTTTTTACACGTGAGACTGCGCTGCACGGAGAGCGCCATATTAAATTTCTTACTTACAATTGATTAATTATATAATAAGATTTATTAATTATTATATTTGCATTTTTTTATTTAGCACATTTTCATGATTCAGTACTGTTTTGTTTGAGTTTTTATTTTTGTAATAAAGTTCAGAACTATTTTACATTTGTTTTGTTTTATCCAGTATCCATCGGATGATTATTCGGTTATCGGCAAGTACGATCCGAACCTCGCTATCGGTATCCGTAAAATCCACTTTCGGTCGACCTCTAGTTATTAACGTAAGATAATTATTTGTTATTCACCCAACAACCACATGCATAAGTAAGTAAATGTTTTGAGCAATGAATATGAAGAAATGTGATTTATGATAGTAATAATGAGCTTTTAATAGACTGCTGAAACGTGAAGCTCAATTGTCTGTACGGTGCAATAAACTAATAAACTAATGATAATAAAATAATGTGGCCCTCACCGAAAATAAAGTTTGGGGACCCCTGCATTAAACTATCTGTACCACTCACCCAACATCTGCTTCTGTTCCTGAGGAGGAGCTGCAGCGAGCATAGAGGCGGTCAGAGGCTCCTGACCCTGTACATGCACTGCCGGCTGGGCCTGAAAACACAAACGCAGATATACACGCTTTAATACACAACTCCATCTACCTTTTCATCAGGGTGAAAACCTACTATATAGAGACCACTTATGTGTACGATTAATGAATATTGAACAATAAAGGAGTAAAAAGCAGACCTATTGGTTCGGATTGCTGATTCCGACTCCCAGTGAAATCTTATGCTATTGGTTTGTTTGTTACGTGGAATGTTTTCTCAGCACCGGTGCTGCTACGTGAATACGACTCATCACAACACTACGGAGACCGAGGCGTGTCCCGAGAGTCACATAGAATACAGATTAACATGGCAGAGGCAGAGCTGTAACTTCCTGCAGACACAACAGGAAAAGAACGTCTGGGTTTATTTAATCTTTTTTGTTTAGTTTTTTTGCACTACAAAGGCGTATGTGAAAGGGACATGCGCTAGAAGTCAGAAGACACTTTTTAGGTAAATTGATGATCTGCTGTCTGCAAAGTGCACAACATTGCATTTTTTCCATTAAATCGCATTGTGTTGAATTTAATTGAAATGGGACCGCACTGCATCGTAATAGGGGGAATCGTATCGTATCACATCAGTAGCTGCTCCATATGTATCTTTAGTTTATCGTATCGTTTGCTATGCATCGAGATGAGAATCGCATCCGCCTTAGTTATGGACGTTGTTCTGATCCACTCGCTCCAGCACCTCCTCATTGATATTTGCTCTGTAGTGATCCTAGTAGGGGGCTAATACTTACGTACATTTACAATGGCTAATAGCACTGTGCTGAAACCTACCTGCTGTAAGGTGATTGGTTGGATTGCTTGAGGCTGGGTGTTGCGCACCGCAGTGGCGTATTTGTAAGGCGGCATGGCACGGGGCGTGGTTACGCCGAGTCCAGGGCGAGCCCCCATGGGCTGACCGCTGCCAGCTGCGGAGCAGAGCGGAACAGAAACCGTGTTAAATCCGCAGCAGTTATCATGCAGGAGGAGAAAGCCGTGCTAGCACGATGAGCAGGTGGTAAGTGGGGTTCGCTCACCCCCTCTCTGTGCACCTGTTGGCATGGCGCGAGGTCCCTGGGCGTTGGTGGGGGCCATGTGACGGATGTTGGCACGTGGGCCGGGTTGGCGCAGGGAGTTGGGTACACCCTGGAAACCTCCCTGACCTCTGACACCCTGCTGCTGCCAGCGGGGGTTCGGCCTCATCTGGGCAAGCTGACTGGGGGCGTAGTACGTCGTTCTGTTCTGCGCCTATGGGATTGTGGGATCGATAACAAACTCAAATAATTCACTGGATTTGCGCCATCTTGAACAAAACTGGGTCACGATTTTTATCTAATCCATAATTAATATCTAATCATCACATAAACACTTTTCAGGATAAAAGGCTAACAGCATGGCTCTAAGATGGATACTAAGATGACTCCAGGCTTTCCATTTAACAAAGGTAATTGCTAATACCTGTTACTTTTTACAAGAACTAATGCTTATACTCATCACATGAGCTAAAGAGAATGCCAATCACTCCTCTCAAGAGCTAATGCTAATACTTTTCACTTTCTAGGAAAGGCTAATACTCCACCTCCCGGATCATGACCTGCACGTATCCCAGGAGCCTCCAGTGTCATTAATCTCCATCCATTTTTGGAAAAGTTTTCGAAACCTCCTCTGTGTCAAAAAGAAGTTACTATGGAAACGATAACGCTTGGTTCTATAAAGCCGTTAGCTGCATGCTGCCTGTGGGTTACAGCGGTACAGAGGACTTGCCTGCGGTACGGCGGGCATGAAGTATCCGCTGGTGGGCTGGAACTGGTTGATGATGGCGTTAGCGGGCATGGCCCTCATCCCTGCGATGCGCTGCATGTACTGGTTGGTCAGGTGAGCTTTACGCTCCTCCTTGCGCTGAGCTAGCGCCACGTACAGCGGCTTGGAGCCCACGATGCGTCCGTTCATCTCCGTCACCGCCTTGGTGGCCTCTTCAGGAGAGGAGAAGCACACAAAGCCGAAACCTTTCGAGCGTCCCTCCTCCAGCATCACCTAGCGCCAGTCAAACACAGTGAATCCATAAGTATTTGGACAGCGGGAGGTTCCACTATTATCCCCGCTTACCACCACAACAGAAGAAGCAATCAGGAACGTGTAGATGTTGATCTTTATTTTCTTAAGGTTTAACAAAAATATTACAGTGACCGTAAGCATTATTATTGTTTTTTATTTTTTATTTTTGCAGGTTCAAAAGTATTTGGTCAAACAAGCAGTTATGAATATTAGGATTTTATTCTCGGTGTCTTCCCAAAAAAGACAACCAAAAGAAGGGTGTCTTTTGAGAAGATTTTCCACTTCTTTACTGCAGCTGACTTCAGTTGCTACTCATGTGTGACTTTAAGATTTGTCTTCAATGGGTGACAAGCAGTTGGTTTGAGTATAGATTCGGTGATTTAAGAACATCTCAGGTTGCCTTTACTCTACCGATTCGGTCATTCGTCGTCTCCTTCCTATCAGTTTTGCAGCATTTGTCTGAGTCTGATCCTCAAGTATCGCTTGATAAACTTCAGAATTCATCCTGCTACTTCTATAAAAACTTACTTCAGGGGTCCCCAAACTACGGCCTGCAAGCTAAATATGTTTTTTGATGTTCTTTTCCAGTTTTTGATGAGAGACAAAAGAACAATATGGAGAAGAAAAGGAAGGGTTTATGATCCTTATATTGAAAAAAAAAAATTATATATCCCTTACGTCGGAGTGACGTTGGGCCGCCTTCCCGTGGGCTCACCACCTGCAGGAGGGACCGTAAGGGACGGTGCTGTGAGGATTGGGCAGCAGTCGAAGGCGGGGGCCTGCTTAGACTGCTGCCCCCGCGACCCGAATTACGGATAAGCGGGAGAAAATGAATGAATGAATTTTTTTTTTTTAATGTAAGGATCATGAGCCCTTCCTTTTCTTCTCCATATTGTTCTTTTGTCTCTCATCAAAAACTGGGCAGGCTTTTTTTAGATGTTTGTAAACAGTTTATTCTGAACTTTATTGTCCTTAAAACTTACCAGTTGTTTGCACCTTGAAAA
>NC_139579.1:32050043-32127543 GCF_946808225.1 Silurus aristotelis
AAAGAGCTCATCACTGTATTTATGTCAGGAACTCGACTCTGATGCTAGCAAGAAGGAGTCGACTTCTCCAGAATTTGAACCTTCTTCGATGGTTTTTATACATTGGGATTAAGCGGCACTTTAATTAAAACAGAAGTCCAGTGGACTCCCAGCACCACCAAGGTGGGCCCTTGAGCAAGGCCATTAACCCTGACCTGCTCAATTGGATCATGGCGCTCTGAGTACTTTATTTATCCATCACCCACAATCACCTTCAAAACAGTCCCCTTGCACAGTTCTCCCAGTGTTCCTGACACATCTAGAAGGTGTCCTGGAAGTCTTCCTTTCTGAGTGATTCAGCGAGCCGGAGTAGAGGTGGGTGTGAAAGTGAGATCATGTGGATCGTTCTCCGACGATCATCATGCACAAGTTGCTGAATGGTTTTTCAGAAGTTGATCTTCCTGATCACTCATCTTCCAGATGTTCTTCCTGCTCTTGAAGCTCGAAACACCTCGAACGACTCGCCGCAGCGTCGCCGCGTGTCAAACGTCTCTGTGTAACAGGACAGCACCGGTTATACCGCTAGTCTCAAACTTTTTGATACCAACTCATATACGATTACTGGAACATAGAGCGTATTCAGGAGATCTCCATAGAGCTACAGGTTTGGGTCTCAAGTGAAAGGAAAACATTCGATAGGTTTTATAGCTCTGTAGCAGGTCACATATTATTTACATTTATGGCATTTGGAAATAGGAATAGGAAAGTATTTGGATGAAAACGCCGTCTTCAAAATTATCCGGATTACTGTACTTATAAATAATTCATATACACCGTATTTTCCGGACTATAAGCCGCTACTTTTTTCCCACGCTTTGAAATCCGCGCCTTAAACAACGAAGCGGCTAATTTATGGATTTTTCCGGGGTTTTTCCCGGTTTCACAAACTTCAAACCAAAAAACTGAACCCCATAACATTAGACCAATGAAATTGCTGAACGGGTTCAGGTGAACCAATGAAACTCTTTATATGATTATAAATCAGATGCGCTCCCACTGAATCGGGCCGCAGCACATCATAAATATGGATGATGTTCCTCTGACGTTTGACCTGCCGCTCACTCGGACTGTCTACAGGAAATGCGAATCATTCGTCACGCTGAAAACAACCGGGCATGAAAACACACTTCACCTGCGTTCTGAGCTGCACGGCATCGGGAGAAAAGCTTCACCGATGGTGATTTTTAAACGCACGACGATGCCAAAAGAAAAACTCTCGAGAGAAATAGTTGTGAAAGGAAGGAGGAAGACAGTGAACAATGACTTTCTTGTTCTGCTACTGTTTAGATACAAGCCGTGTTACAGACACTGTCTTTCATTAAAGCCTGTGTAAAGTCCATTAGTTTCAGTGTAGACACCTGCGGCTTATAGACAGGTGCGGCTTATAGACAGGTGCGGCTTATTTATGTTCAAAATAAAATCTTTGTCAAATTCAGTGGGTGCGGCTTATATTTGGGTGCGTTTAATAGTCCGGTAATTACGGTAGGTGGCACAATCACAACACAATGTTAATTATGTTCCCCTGACACTGTATTATCCTGATGAAGTCCATTTCAACTCCAGGTTTCTACACTATAATGTGTGTGTGTGTGTGTGTGTGTGTGTGTGTGTGTGTGTGTGTGTGTGTGTGTATTATTTAAATAACCCTAAAACCTCAATTGAGCATTTTCTTATCAAATAACTGTATGTATTTTCCAGGGTTGATAATAATAGAATACGCAGTGGATTGTTTGAAATGCGAGCAGCTCACGTTGTGCACTCGTGAAGTCAGTGTGTGTGTGTGTGTGTGTGTGTGTGTGTGTGTGTGTGTGTGTGTTTTCTGTAATCTGTGTTCAACTACGGCGTAGTTTATTCCTTGCGGCGGAGCAGAACCGCGAGCCAAAAACCTGGCGTCGTAACGACATCGTGCTTTTTATAGTGCGTTAGAAACGGACGAGCTCACGTGTGTTATAAAGTCATTATTAGAATTAGGATTAGAACGATAAACTGTTACTATAGTAACGATAATAAAGCAGAATGAGCGAGTTGACAAAATGATATAATATGAATATCAGCAATAATAAATTCATGTTAGTTGAACATGTTTAAAACCCAAATGTTGGTGACTAAGGATAAAGGGGTGGACGGTGAGATTTGCGTGACGTGAAAACGTGCGTGTGTGTGTGTGTGTGTTTGTAAGTGTAACAGTTCAGCACTGACCTATTCACCCCTCCTGCCCTGAATAGGACGTGTCGGGGGTAAAGGGCCTCAAGCAGAGGAGCGGCCAGTTGGTGTTTCAGCACCACATGGCACCATACAGAAACGTGCCATTATGTTAAGAATGAATCACGCTCTGTGTCACGTGACCTCGGAGGAACCGGAATCGACCGGTTGCTTTGCTACAGGAGGTTGCACAAGGATCTGATTGTGAGGAGTCGTTCGTTACAGGCAAACGCAGGTTCTGATTGGTCGAAAAACCACAGGTGTATATATATATATATATATATATATATATATATATATATATATATATATATATATATATACAGTATATATGCCAAAAGTATTGGGACACCAGGCTTTTCCATCCATATGTTGTTCTTCCTCACAAACTTGAAGGCACACAAGTGTACAGAACGTCTTTGGATGTGGTAGAATAAATTCCAAGCCAGCTTCTTGAACTTTACATGATTTGGAGTGGAAGATCTCCTGCTATAGATCTGAACATGATGATTGTAAATGCTGCCTGCACCCCAGGAACCTCCTTACCTCCATCCATCAGTGCCTGACTTTACTAACATCCTCATGGCTAAAGGAGCACAAATCTCCACAAAATCTTGTAGAACATCAGAGTGGAGCGTGGAGCTTATTATAACAGCAAGTAGCAGCTCCATATAGAATAAGATCTCCACAATAACCACATATCAAATATTTCTATGCTTTTGTGCATTTTTTTCTGGACGCGTGTATTATTTAGAATTAGTTTGGAATCTCGGTGACTAATCCCTGCATCACTCCTGAGTAGCAGCATCATTTCCTTCAATCTACACCAGGCTCGCTCTCCACGTGAGTCATCCGGCTTTCATTCTTCACCACGAATCGCTCACAAGAACAAAAACTCTCAGAAATACGTCTCGGATGAATTCCTCATCCTCAAATATCCACGAAGTGTATTCATGATGTGTCTGTAGTTTTAATATTGACTTCAGATACGTTTGGAACGAAAAGCTGATTAAACAAACGTTTACTCGAAAACGAGCTCGAATACGAGTATCTTATATTTATTATTATATTCAATCGTATACTGTTCAGTCTGTATTTTTTTTTTAAAGGTTTAATAACCACATATATTTGGTTTATTATGGCTTATGAAGAGACCTGGGGTGCGAACACGTGTTCAGTAGCTCTACAGCGGGAGATCTGCCACTCCAAACCATGAAAGTGTTTCTTCACGGAGATGGATTTGGGTCTCCAGGTTCGAATGAAGGGAAAGTTTTATGCCATTCAACTCATTGTTTGTCTCAGACTTTGTACTTGGCTGAGAAATACAATGTATACAGTACAATCCCATGTATTTTACATCAAAGTGCCTTTTTTCCCTTTTTTTTTTTTTAAACATCTTTATCAGACTTTGATGTTCTTTATTATCAAAAACGGCTCGGAGTGAACATGACTTCCTGTTTCACCAATTCAAATTCAATCCAATACAATTGAACATACGTCCACCAATCAGAGTCGAGCGCACGCTCCGGTTTAAACCGGTTCTGATTGAACATTTAGAGAGGAATCAATGATGAAGAAACTCGGTTTTCTTTCTTTCTTTCTTTCTTTCTTTCTTTCTTTCTTTCTTTTTTTCTTTCTTTCTTTCTTTCTTTCTTTTTTTCTTTCTTTCTTTCTTTCTTTCTTTCTTTCTTTCTTTCTTTCTTTCTTTCTTTCTTTCTTTCTTTCTTTCTTTCATCCATCCTGCTGTATTCCTCTCCTTCTATCCTTCTTTACTTCCTTCCTTTATTCTTTCCTTTCATCAATCCAGCCTCTAAACTTTCCTTCCTTCCTTCTTTCTTTCTTTCTTTCTTTCTTTCTTTCTTTCTTTCTTTCTTTCTTTCTTTCTTTCTTTCCTTCCTTCCTTCCTTCCTTCCTTCCTTCCTTCCTTCCTTCCCTTATTTCGATAATTCTTTCCTTCTTTCCATCCATCTTGCTTTCTTCCTCTCCTTCTATCCTTCTTTACTTCCTTCTTTCATTCTTTCCTTTCATCAATCCAGATTCTAAACTTTCCTTTATTCTTTCCATCTATTTTTCCTTCAAACTTTTTCTTTTCTTCCATCCTTCTTTTTTTTTTCCTTCCTTTCTTTCCATCTTATTGTTCTTCTTTCCTTCCTTCCATCCATCCTGCTGTATTTCTTGCCTTCTATCCTTCTTTACTTCCTTCCTTCATTCGTTCCTTCCATCCATCCTTTAAACTTTCCTTCATTCTTTCCAGCTTTTTTTTACTTCTTTAAACTTTAAACTTTATTCTTTCTTTCTTTCTTTCTTTCTTTCTTTCTTTCTTTCTTTCTTTCTTTCTTTCTTTCTTTCTTTCTTTCTTTCTTTCTTCTATCTATCATGCTTTCTTCCTTTCCTTCTTTGCTTTTATCCTTTATTTCTTCCATTTATCCTTCAAACTCTTCTTCATTCTTTTCATCTTTTTATCTTTGAACTTTTTTCCTCAGACTGAGATCATTCCAGACTCCTTTTTCTCTTTTTCTCTCTCTGTCACTGACACAAAGTCGAGGCGGCACACTGATAATCTCACCAGTCTTCTCCCTCCAACGCTCTTTAAATAGCGCAATTGGGTCACGCTGCGTTGCCAAATGTGGGTCAATGGAACAGACTTCAACCCGCGCCGCATCTGCCTCAGGTAGCGCACCTCCAACACCGTCGAGCAAACACAAGTGTGTGTGTGTGTGTGTGTGTGTGTGTGTGTGTGTGTGTGTGTGTGTGTGTGTGTGTGTGTGTGTTACAGGGGGACAAACCCCCAGTCTGTAAAAAAAAAAAACTCCTTCCATAAGGCTTCATGGTGTTCAGGTGTTTATGATGTGGAAAGAAATGGAGCATTTGATGAATGTAGGACATGATTTCACATCCTTTCTCAAGGTCAGGAGCTGGTGTGCAGGAACCTCTGCCATCCAGGAACCTCTGCCATGCAGGAACCTTTGCCATGCGGGTAGCAGTCAATTCTAATCATATTCTATTCTCCTAAATTCATAAAAGCACAATGACGCCAGATTCTGGATTCTGATTGGTCAAAACTATCTGACCTGATTGGTGTTGATTAATAATCGCAGCTCCACGTTACACGTTTTCTGGTTTATAGCAGCAGCTCGTTTACACGCCTTTAATTGCTAATAAGGTTCAATCATCTACAAGGGTGTTAGTACAGCCAGGTAGTGATGTAGGTGAGAAGGTGAGGAGGTCTGGGGTGCACATTCATTTATGTTCAATAGGGCTGGAGCTCTATAGCTGGAGATCTTCTACTCCACATGGAAAGCAGATCTTCTTGTGCACGTTCTTGAACAGGTTTGGATCTCTGGCTGAAAAAGTCAGGAGTTTTAATACTTTTGGCTTTTTGGTGCATATCTTGTTTAATATCATAATTATAATTAGAAATAGCATATTATTAAATAACTCTTAGATCAGATTGTTTTCATCTGTACACAGATGTGTACACACATCTGTACATCTGTACACAGATGTCATCCAGCCTGGTTTTCATTTCACTACAGATTTTATTGTAAATAATTAAATCTAGTGAATCATTTACACAATAAATATACAGTTTGTATTTATTAAGGCATACGAACCCGTATATTTATTTTATTTCTACTCTCTACGAACACATAGCAGAGTAATAAACACACTGGACGGTTTATAAATAAATAAAATAACACATGACTAAGCAAGTGGTGGTTGGGGAGCTAAAGGGAGGGTAAGGGGGGGGGGGGGTAAAGGGGTAAGGGTGGGCTCTGAAACGCACATGTGCTGTGTAGTGCAATGCTCAGGCCTGGAGTGCAGCCAGCTGACCAGGGTTGCCAGATAATGTACACTACTGTACTCTCTTTATGATATTTGCTGCAAACAGAATGTAATGTGACACAAATAGGCCAGAAATGTATATTATTCTGCGTGTATATATATAATGTAGGAATGAACTTCAAACATTATAATGAATCCTTTAAAGGGGTTGCCAGATTGGACACTTCAGTCACTTAAAAAACTGAATATTGTGCATTGAATATAGTCATATATATACAGTATATAAATTAGTAGCTTAGTGATGTTTTTCGGGTTGCCATATACAATACCTTTGCAAAGATATTGAGATCTGTTAAACACAATTTGTACTGTGGATTTATTTCACAAAAAGGGAATTGTTACAAATATAAAGGGAAAACAAAAACAGAGAAGGTCCTAAATATTAGTTATAGTCAATATGGAAAAGTTATAGTGTATAGACATGGATTGGGGGTTGCCAGATTCGACCCTAAAGCAATCACGATTTTTTTTTAAATACCCAATGTTATTCGTGTGAAATAACTAAATAGTGATTTTTTTTGTTATAGACGTAATCATATATATATATATATAACAACAGAAATCAAAGTGGTTGCCAGATTTCGATTCGCCTTTGTAATACTGTTCAATAAACACTGTTTCAAGGGGATTTATTTTGCTTCTTCTGCATATTTAAGAGTGTAAAATGGACAGAACGGGAATGGCAATGGATTTTGGTCAATCTGGCAACACTGAAGGTAGCCATAGCGCAAGATTACTCAAGCAAAAAAAAAAAAAAAAGAACAAAAAAAAACGTAGTTCTGCTCATGTTGTAGGTCCGGACAGGAGTGTTACAATGTGGCCACATACACACACACACACACACACACACACACACACACACACACACACACTGGATGTCGCACACTGGATACACAGTATATACACACTAAACACTGCGGCACTCCACCGTGCGCCACTGGGAAAAGGTCACCCCGGTGCGCTGGCATGCCGGGTGCGCACTGGGATATGGTTGACTCTGGAGTGCGCAAGGGTGTGATGCGGGGACGCGCGTGCGTGTGTGCGTGTGCGTGTGTGTGTGTGTGTGTGTGTGTGTGTGTGTGTGTGGAGACGCACATGTGTCCCGGTGTGATCGTGCGCTTACCGTCCGCCGGCTGCTGGAAGTTGACGTACGCGTATCCCAGGGAGCGGCGCGTAATCATGTCTCGGCACACACGGATGGAGAGCACCGGACCGGCCGGGCTGAACTTCTCATACAGCATGGCCTCCGTGATGTCCGGGTGCAGGTCGCCCACGTACAGAGAAGCCATCGGATAGCTGCTCCCCGCCGCGTTCATGGTCCTGCCCTGTCCTTTCTGTCTGTCCGGCTGCGGCTCCGATCCGAAGTGCGCGTCCTTTTTTTTTTTTTTAAATATTATTAAATTTTTTAATTGATTTTTTTTTTTCTATTTCTTTTTTTGCTTTCACCTGAATAAAAGTTTGACGCGCGGTGTATTTCTTGGTCTCCGCCTGCCCTGACAGCTGCGGCGTGGAAATCTGGACCGGTCTCTCTCTCACACACACACACCAAAAACGTCGGGAAAAAAAATCAAATCGAGATAAAAATAAATAAATAATTGAGGCCTGTTTAATTTCTTTTGGAAAGTGATAAGAAAAATAAAAAATTTCTTAAAAAAAAAAAAAAAGATGATGATGATGATGAAGAATAGGTCCGGTTTTTTTTAATTGCGTTTTTGTTGTTTTTTTAATTTTTTTTTTTATTTTTTTTTTTTATTTTTTAAAGAGACAAGTACTGTGAGTTGGACACTCACGGTTTGGTGGCCAGGGGGAAGAGAGCGAGCGGGGGGAACGCATGAGCACTTTATAACAGCGCCTGGATCATACTTGGAGCTGGGGAGGGGAGGAGGTGGAGGAGGAGGAGGAGGAGAGAGTGGGATGATCAGGGGTAAAAAAAAAAATAATAGAAAAGAAACCCACCATGACCATGCGCTATAGTGAGACTGAGTTCCGAGTACAGGGCTGAACTTCCAACAGCGACATCTGGTGGAAATATGAGCGGAGAGGCAGTCCAGGTTGCCAGATCACTCAGTTTTCTTACAAAATTCTTGGAAAAATAAGTTGCAAATTGGGGCTAATTCAATAGGACACCCATTTCAATTTAAAGTGCACTAAATGTAGAATGTGATGTTCTTATGATCAGGTGTCCACAAACGTTTGTCCATATGTTGTATCTAAAGCACAGACCCAACTACGCACAGACTTGTTTCATCTTACGTCCAGTCAGAACTTGATATTTAAGGCCCATGTGCGTAGATGCACACGATGTATGAAATGCTTACATTAGGCTACAAGCAAACTACAGCAACCTACAGCAAACTACAGCAAACGTTAAACATTAAACAATAAAAAAAAACAGTAAGGAGGAGAGAAAAGTTGTCAAAAGTAATAATGAGGCGTAAGAAAGCTATAATTACGTGTGTGCAGAAAGTTTATGTATATATAAATAAATCAATACAATATTTATTAATATTTACTGCAAATAAAAGCAACACAGTGGCAACTTTTTACACGAATATACTGGATTTAGAGGCGTGTATCGCTTCAATGTGATTGATCTGCTGCGGATATACGTGATTGATTCACGTTGGCTGTACAAACACACACACACACACACACACACACACACACACGCACACACACACACACACTTCAGCTGAGGATCGAACACAGGTCAATGGAGATGTAAGGTGTAAAAAACGTCACACTACCACATCATGTCACGTGATTAAAGTAGTTAGTGAGGTCACGTTACATCGATTGGTAACATTTGAATTAAACTTCCCATAAGTCCTGAATTGACATTTTGAGATATATATATATACTTACCACTTTACGACCACTTTATGCACTACAGTGGATCACTTATTGTCAAGTATTGTTCCTTCCTGGTGAAATGAAAACATGAAGCACGGAAACTGGACTTCCTCGAGCTAAACTGAGCTTCAAATCAACATAAAAGTGAATGATTTTAAAACGCGTGCATCGGATACAGGTTGCCATTTGCATCGCGATGCATCATTTTTTTAACGCGTTTGCGTCCGTTACAATAATTTGTGACCAATATTTTTTTATTTAGATCGATTTCTCGTCACTAAACCGTTTCTCAAACACGCAATCGTACTCACTTCACACATCCATGTCTTCAGTACACTCACATTACATCTCTTCATTACTACAAACTGTTGTTTGCTGCTTTTGCACATCTTTTTTTGAATGCTGCTCTTTTGCACAACATTTTGTTTACATTTTTGTTAATTACAATGTTCACTTTACTCTTTTACACACCGCAATGTGCAGTATACAACATGTTTACTGTATTGTCTTGTGTTGTCTTGCACTGTCTTGTATTGTCTTGCACTGTCCTGTATTGTCTTGCACTGTCCTGTATTGTCTTGTACTGTCTTGTATTGTCTTGCACTGTCCTGTATTGTCTTGCACTGTCCTGTATTGTCTTCTACTGTCTTGTATTGTCTTGCACTGTCCTGTATTGTCTTGCACTGTCCTGTATTGTCTTGTGTTGTCTTGCACCGTCCTGTATTGTCTTGCACCGTCCTGTATTGTCTTGCACCGTCCTGTATTGTCTTGTACTGTCCTGTTTTGTCTTGCACTGTCCTGTATTGTCTTGTACTGTCTTGTGTTGTCTTGTACTGTCTTGTGTTGTCTTGCACTGTCTTGTGTTGTCTTGTACTGTCTTGTGTTGTCTTGCACTGTCTTGTGTTGTCTTGCACTGTCTTGTGTTGTCTCGCACTGTCCTGTGTTGTCTCGCACTGTCTTGTGTTGTCTTGCACTGTCTTGTATTGTCTTGCACTATCCTGTATTGTCTTGCACTGTCTTCTGTTGCCTTGCACTGTCCTGTATTGTCTTGTTTTGTCTTGCACTGTCCTGTATTGTCTCGCACTGTCTTGTGTTGTCTTTGCACTGTCCTGTATTGTCTTGCACTGTCCTGTATTGTCTTGTACTGTCTTGTGTTGTCTCACGCTGTCCTGTATTGTCTTGCACTGTCTTCTGTTGTCTTGCACTGTCTTGTATTGTCTTGCACTGTCTTGCACTGTCTTGTGTTGTCTTGCACTGTCTTGTGTTGTCTTGCACTGTCCTCTATTGTCTTGCACTGTCTTGTGTTGTCTTTGCACTGTCCTGTATTGTCTTGCACTGTCCTGTGTTGTCTTCCACTGTCTTCTGTTGTCATTGCACTGTCCTGTATTGTCTTGCACTGTCCTGTATTGTCTTGTACTGTCTTGTGTTGTCTTTCAATGTCCTGTATTGTCTTGCACTGTCCTCTGTTGTCTTGCACTGTCCTGTATTGTCTTGCACTGTCCTGTGTTGTTTTCCACTGTCTTGTGTTGTCTTTGCACTGTCCTATATTGTCTTGCACTGTCCTGTGTTGTCTTCCACTGTCTTGTGTTGTCTTGCACTGTCTTGTGTTGTCTTTGCACTGTCCTGTATTGTCTTGCACTGTCTTGTGTTGTCTTGTACTGTCTTGTGTTGTCTTGCACTGCCTTGTGTTGTCTCACACTGTCCTGTATTGTCTTGGACTGTCCTGTATTGTCTTTCACTGTCTTGTGTTGTCTCACACTGTCCTGTATTGTCTCACACTGTCTTGTGTTGTCTTGTACTGTCCTGTATTGTCTCACACTGTCCTGTGTTGTCTTCCACTGTCTTGTGTTGTCTTGCACTGTCTTGTGTTGTCTTTGCACTGTCCTGTATTGTCTTGCACTGTCTTGTGTTGTCTTGTACTGTCTTGTGTTGTCTTGCACTGCCTTGTGTTGTCTCACACTGTCCTGTATTGTCTTGGACTGTCCTGTATTGTCTTTCACTGTCTTGTGTTGTCTCACACTGTCCTGTATTGTCTCACACTGTCTTGTGTTGTCTTGTACTGTCCTGTATTGTCTCACACTGTCTTGTGTTGTCTTGTACTGTCCTGTATTGTCTCGCACTGTCCTGTATTGTCTCGCACTGTCCTTTATTGTCTTGTACTGTCTTGTGTTGTCTTCCACTGTCTTCTGTTGTCATTGCACTGTCCTGTATTGTCTTGCACTGTCCTGTATTGTCTTGCACTGTCCTGTGTTGTCTTCCACTGTCTTCTGTTGTCATTGCACTGTCCTGTATTGTCTTGCACTGTCCTGTATTGTCTTGTACTGTCTTGTGTTGTCTTTCAATGTCCTGTATTGTCTTGCACTGTCCTCTGTTGTCTTGCACTGTCCTGTATTGTCTTGCACTGTCCTGTGTTGTTTTCCACTGTCTTGTGTTGTCTTTGCACTGTCCTATATTGTCTTGCACTGTCCTGTGTTGTCTTCCACTGTCTTGTGTTGTCTTGCACTGTCTTGTGTTGTCTTTGCACTGTCCTGTATTGTCTTGCACTGTCTTGTGTTGTCTTGTACTGTCTTGTGTTGTCTTGCACTGCCTTGTGTTGTCTCACACTGTCCTGTATTGTCTTGGACTGTCCTGTATTGTCTTTCACTGTCTTGTGTTGTCTCACACTGTCCTGTATTGTCTCACACTGTCTTGTGTTGTCTTGTACTGTCCTGTATTGTCTCACACTGTCCTGTGTTGTCTTCCACTGTCTTGTGTTGTCTTGCACTGTCTTGTGTTGTCTTTGCACTGTCCTGTATTGTCTTGCACTGTCTTGTGTTGTCTTGTACTGTCTTGTGTTGTCTTGCACTGCCTTGTGTTGTCTCACACTGTCCTGTATTGTCTTGGACTGTCCTGTATTGTCTTTCACTGTCTTGTGTTGTCTCACACTGTCCTGTATTGTCTCACACTGTCTTGTGTTGTCTTGTACTGTCCTGTATTGTCTCACACTGTCTTGTGTTGTCTTGTACTGTCCTGTATTGTCTCGCACTGTCCTGTATTGTCTCGCACTGTCCTTTATTGTCTTGTACTGTCTTGTGTTGTCTCGTGCTGTCCTGTATTGTCTTGTACTGTCTGGTGTTGTCTCGCACTGTCTTGTATTGTCTTGTACTGTCTGGTGTTGTCTCGCGCTGTCCTGTATTGTCTTGCACTGTCTTGTGTTGTCTTGCACTGTCCTGTATTGTCTTGCACTGTCCTGAGTTGTCTTGCACTGTCTTGTGTTGTCTTTGCACTGTCCTGTATTGTCTTGCACTGTCCTGAGTTGTCTTGTACTGTCTTGTGTTGTCTCGCGCTGTCCTGTATTGTCTTGCACTGTCCTGTGTTGTCTTGCACTGTCTTGTGTTGTCTTGCACTGTCCTGTGTTGTTTTTCACTGTCTTGTGTTGTCTTTGCACTGTCTTGTGTTGTCTTTCACTGTCCTGTATTGTCTTGCACTGTCCTGTGTTGTTTTCCACTGTCTTGTCTTGTGTTGTCTTGCACTGTTCTCTATTGTCTTGCACTGTCTTGTGTTGTCTTTGCACTGTCCTGTATTGTCTTGCACTGTCCTGTGTTGTCTTCAACTGTCTTGTGTTGTCTTGCACTGTCTTGTGTTGTCTTTGCACTGTTTGGACCAGGTTGCACGATGCACTTTATGTGTTGAGGACACTTACTAGTCCTTAACCCTGTGTTTTCTGTGATTGTTGTTGTATCACCAGGGTTCAGGTGGAACATTGTTTCATTTCACTGTGTACTGCTTCAGATATATATATATGGTTGAAATAACAATAAAAGCTTCTTGACTTGACTTGTTTGTTCTCTCAGCACCGCTGCTGCTACAAGAATGTGACGTATCGCAACACTACGAAGACCGAGACTTGTCCTGCGAGTCACAAAAAATACAGATTAACATGGCAGAGGTAGAGCTGTAACTTCCTGCACACACAACAGGAAAACAACATCTGGGTTTATATTATCTTTTTCCTTTTCTTGCACATGTGTGTGTGTGTGTGATTAATGATTTGCTGTCTGTCTGAACCAAAGACATAAAAGTGAACTTTCTGCAACTTATTGAATTGCAGCACATCATATTTTTTCATTCAGTAGCTGCTTCATATGTATCTTTAATGTATCGTATCATTGTCTATGCATCGAGATGCGAATCGCAGCTGCCTCAATTATTGGCAAAGTCAAAGGAACACAATTGTATAGGATTTCTTTTAAACTAGGAGACCCAAACCTGTTCCAGCATGATAATACCCCTGTGCAAAAAGCCACCTTAATGAACATCTACTTTACATGTGTTACATGTGATGACCTCAACTCTGCTGAACACCATTGGGATGAATTGGAACGATGACTGCACCCCAGTCAAAATCTACTGGAACATCTTCTCAGAAGAGTGGAGCATATTATAACAACTGGGGACTGAATGTGAAATGACAATAAAAAAGCCCATACAAGTTTAATGGTCAGATGTTTTCAAAACAATGTCAGATTCTTATTTATTAAACGGATACTGTAGGCTTCCACTCAGGACTTGTTACAGTCATCATAAAGATCATTTATTTTTAAAGGGCACCATATACACGGTACATGTGAATTTAAGGACTTTTTAAAGGATATAATTGGGTTTTTCTTGAGGAAGAACTTTTGAGATGTCTTCCTCCAAGAAAAGTTGCATCAAGTTCTAACAGTATACCTAGAACTATGATATTTTAGCTAAATTTTAAAACACCTATATTGTGTATGCGTAGAGAGAATAACACCGGAACATGTACATCCGGAAACACGTGTAACAAAGTGCATTGTGGGAAATGTAGTTAAGTAAACAGCGTTAACACAATACACAACATTTCCTTCCCTCTTACTCTTTGAGGTATAACACAAAGATTACAAATTAAAGTGTACCACTTAAATTATAAAATTTTGTTTCTTTTATCAACATATCTATGAACATAGACCTTTTCTTTTTTTTTTTTTTTTATTTATGTTGAATCCTGTTGTAAAGTGACACAACTATATCCTGGGAATGAGGGTAGACTACCTCAAACCCTAGCTTACCCTTAGGGGATTATTCTGCCCCGAAGCAATAAGGGTAGCCCCTAACTAAGTGTAGTCCAGTAAATGCTGAAGAGGACGCCGCTCCCTTGCTGGATACCGGCGGCCTATTTGGTTTCCATTTCCTGCTGGTGAAGATGATTGTTTGTTAGCAAAAGGACTATTTGTGGTCATCATAGGCTCCTTTGTGGAGACTTCTGAAGTTGGAGAATTGTCATATATTTGATCAGTGGCATCAGTGACCTCAGGAAGATCTGTAACGGTGCTGGCTCCACCAAGCAACTGATCAGTATGTCTCCTCCAGGAAAGATTTTCAGCAGACACTGGACCCGTTTGGGTTTAGGGTTACTACCTTAGTTCCGAGCAAGCACTGATGAGCCTGTTGCAAAGATTCTGTCCTTGGCTCGCAGATTCCGTCGCTGTACTTGATGGTCTTGTTGCCGTTGGACAGTTTCTTTAAGTGTAGCTGGTTTAAATAGCTTAAAGCTTGTCCTGAGCTCTCTGCTGAACAACAAAAACGCTGGCGATACTTTGGTGGTCGCATGCGGAGTACTACGATAGAAGAGCAAGAAGCTGTGCAGACGTTAATGAAATGTGCCTTGCCCGAGCGAAGCTTTCAAAGCATGTTTCATGGTTTGGACAAACCTTTCGGCTAATCCATTAGTTGCAGGATGGTAAGGTGATGACGTTATATGTTGCACACCATTTGCTTGTAGAAATGTGGCCATCTCATGAGATGTAAATTGGGGACCATTATCTGAGACAAGTTGCACTGGTGATCCAAACCTACTGAACATTTCTCCCAGTTTCTCAACTGTCTTTTCAGCTGAAGTAGATTTCATAATGGCCACCTCAGGCCACTTACTGTGTGCATCCATGACCACCAACAGCATTTTGTCCTCGACTGGGCCAGCAAAATCAATATGAATGCGATGCCATGGTTTTTCAGGATATTCCCTCCAAAAATATACTGATAAAACTTATGCACTCCAAACACAATGCTTCTCGCTCAATCTGAGCATAGTTTGCTTCTGCTTTGCTCAGACTCCTGGAAGCAAACGCGATTGGCCTCTCTTGACCATTGGGCATGATGTGGGACAAGACAGCTCCCACACCATATGGAGAAGCATCGCAGGCCAGCTGGATAGGAAGAGCAGGGTCAAAATGAGTCAGTGCGTTTGACCCTAAAAGTGTCTCCTTTGCTTTTCCGAATGACTCCTGGCATTCAGAGGTCCACTTCCAATTATTCTCATGGCAGAACAATTTGTGCAGAGGTTTCAACAGCGTAGCAATGTTTGGAATGAAACGCCCATAATAGTTCAGTAAGCCGAGGAAAGACCGCAACTGGCTGACATTTTTGGGTACTGGAGCATCAACAATAGCCTTAACCTTGGATGGGGACGTATGCAGACCAGATGCATCAATGACGTGCCCTAAGTACTCGACTGCAAACTGGAAAAATTCACATTTATCCTTGCGCACTCTTAATCCATACTCTTTCAGTCTCTCAAGGGTAGCATCCAGGTGTTGTAAATGCGACTGTTCATCTGTGCCAGTCACCAGAATGTCATCTAAATAACACACAACTCCTGGAAGCCCGGCAAGAATCTGATCTATCGTTCGCTGAAAAACGGATGGAGCCGAAGTAATTCCAAACGGTAAACGTTTGTACTGAAATAGGCCTTTGTGTGTGTTAATGGTGAGAAGTTCTCTGGACTGTTCCTCAACATGCATCTGTAGGTATGCCTGGTTGAGGTTGATTTTGCTGAATCTTTGTCCTCCAGTCAACCCAGCAAAAAGGTCATTAAGGCAAGGGGTATTGTTCTGCTGACAACACTGGATTTACAGTAACTTTAAAGTCCCCACAGATCCTTATGCCTCCATCCTTCTTTATAACTGGAACAATAGGTGTTGCCCACTTACTCACATTGACTGGTTCCAGCACACCATTCTTCACGAGTTCATCCAAGCTCGCCTCTACTTTAGGTTTGAGTGCATATGGCAGGGGCCGGGACTTTAAGAACTTTGGCTGGCTTCCCTGCTCCACAGTAAATTTTACTGTGATGCCTTCCAAACTGCCTAATTCCTGTTTAAAAACTTCACTGTGTTTTTCAAGAACACCTTCAAGGTCCAGGGTTTTAGGTATCATCATATGTATGGTCGGCCAGTCCACTTTGAGTTGCTCCAGCCAGGAACGTCCCATCAACGAGGGGTAATCACCCACGACCACATACAATGGCAGTTTTTTTGTTTGTCCATTCAGTTCAACTGTTACTTGGGTGAGTCCTTTCATTGTCACTGATTCCCCAGTATAAGTTTTAAGGACAACATCAGTGATACAGCAGCACCAGTGTCGATTTCCATTTTCACTGGCTGTCCTTCCAGCAGCGCGGTGACTTTATAAGCCTTGGTTCCACCTGCGACAGTGGGCACATGCAAAGGAAATTCCTCATCAGATGTGTCAGTACTCTCTTTATTCTCCTGTCCGACTGTAAATATGTGCTTCTTTTGTTTCCTTCTGAAAACTGGTTTCTGATGCATTTTTCTTTTCTCGTTTTATTCCTACACGCACGCTCAAGTGTCCTTTTTTCTTACAGCTGCGGCACTCCATATCCTTAAACCAGCATGAAACAGGCGAGTGCCCAGTCTTACCACAACGGAAACATGGGCCTTTAATTTCAGTTTGTTTTTCTGTCTCCATCTTGTACACTTTACTGTTAGAGCTCAATTGCTGGGCTTCCTTTGCAGCCAATTCCATAGACACACTCAACTCAATTGCTCTTTGTAGTGTCAGGTTGCTCTCTGTTAACAGTCTTTTCTGTATGCCCTCGCAGCGTAGTCCGCATACTAATCTGTCCCGCAGTGTATCGTTGAGCACATCACCAAATTCACAGTGTTCAGCTAATTTTTTTTAGCACTGCCACAAACACTGCCACAGATTCCCCTTCTAGCTGATTTCGTCTGTGGTTCCGAAATCACTTTGCTATTACTAAGGGTTTTGGTGAGAAATGTGCTTTAAGAGTGTTCACTATTTGAGCATACGTTTTCTCTCCAGGTTTCTCTGGCTGCAGGAGGTTATGCTGTAGTGTATATGTCTTTGGACCCATTACACTTAAAAATGTGGGTACAACTTTATCTTCAGTAATAGCATTCGCTGCTACAAAGTACTCAAATCTTTTTGTTTAAGAACACCACTGCTCACTGCTTTCCTCAAAAGGACCCAAATTTCCAAAAACTGATGCCATTTTAGCCGTTCTCTGTCATTTAACAATCAATTCAGTCACTTATCTGAATCGTTGTCTCCTCCCCGCTTATCAGCCAAGACGTGAACTTGCAGTAGACAAATATTCGCGTTTTTTAGCGATCTCGCCGTCAAGCTGCTTCATTTCCGCCTCTTTAAACACACACGGGATAACGAGATCCTCGTCGCCACTTTATTGTGTATGCATAGAGAGAATAACACCGGAACATGTACATCCGGAAACACGTGTAACAAAGTGCATTGTGGGAAATGTAGTTAAGTAAACAGCGTTAACACAATACACAACAACCTACAAGTTCTAGGTACTAAATAAGACCAGTTCTTGAGTTTGGGCCACACATTTATCCAGTAAATACAAAATCTTTCAGACAGGAAACAAGCAGGAAAAATTGTGCCGTCTAGACGTCTGGGTCAGAGCATCTCCAAAACTGCAGCTCTTGTGGGATGTTCCTGGTCTGCAGTGGTCAGTATCTATCAAAAGTGCTCTAAGGAAGAAACAGTGGTGAACCGGCGACAGGGTCGTAGGGGGTCGAGTCTCATTGATGCACGTGGGGAGCGAAGGCTGGTCCGTGTGGTCCGATCCAACAGACGATCTCCTGTAGCTCAGACTGCTGAAGAAGTTCATGCTGTTGCTGCTCAATGGATCAGGACTGTTTTAGCAGCAAAAGGGGACCAACACAATATTAGGCAGGTGGTCATAATGTTATGGCTGATTGATGTACATTAAAAACTGGACACAAACATGAAAGGACACGAATGTAACAGTCAAAAAAGATTCCACAGAAAGCGCCATTACCAATTACTACCACTATGCTGTTCAAATCTGGATTCTGATTGGTCAGAAAGTGTTGGCTCAGATTTGACAATATGGTAGTTGCAAATGAATGAGATCATGCTAATACACTGATTATATAGTTATATTATTAACAGATTGTTCTAAAAAGCAGTGCAAGAAAACTGTCTAGTTATCAGTAGGGTTTTGCTCCAAGGAGATGTTTAAATAATATCAGGGTTTCTGCATGGTCTTAGAAAGTCTAAAATTGAAACATCTAAATTTTAGGCTTCAAAAAGTCTTTAATTCTCTGTAAATAGGTCTTAATTTTCCCATGTAACACGACATGTAATGCTCATTGAAAATACTTTCGCAGCACTTTTTGTTTTTGTTTGTTAGTTCCAGTGGTGGTTGAAGTTTTTTTCTTTCGCTAATCCAGATATAATTCACCCGATTGCGACTACAAATGAGACCAACATGCAACAGCCAATCAGCTTTCTGTTACTGATGCAAATCTCTCTTGCACTGTACCACAGGCGTAAAGTGGATTTTATTTTACATCTATGGGGAAGTGCATATAATTGCATATAAGGGTTTGGTTGGGTTTGGTTGGGTTAAACTCATAACCTTTGAATCCAACGTCCAACACCTTTACCATTAAACTGGCACCTCCATAGATCATAGAATGTCCTACAACAATACTAAATCAATACTTATTATCATACCACAACAGACTTGGACAGGATTATATACAACTTAGAATGAATCTTAATGCAATGTGCTGGAAAATAATCAACTTCGGGGCGTTTTGTTTCTCACAGGTTGCATAAAATTATTCATACTTGCAGTTCTGGGTTTTATGTTCTGGATTGTAGATGTTGGGTTTTAAATTCTAGATTCTAAATTCTAGGTTCTCTGTCAGGTTCTGGCTTAGAGGTTCAGTGTTGTAGGTTTTGGTTTATAGGTTCTAGACTCCAGAGACCCCAAAAGTACACACATCCTTTACTCAGCAGAGGTGCAGATACTGATGTTTTAAAGGATTCTGATAAAAGTTGCAGTTCTGACTGCACTCTAAGGCTCTGAGATGGGCTCTGAGATGTTCTTTAGTAAATAGTGGTGATTATTATTACCTGTTTTAGTGTCACGCTGGTAACTGAACATCACCTTGGCAAAAAGTTTTCTTCATGTACTTTCCAAATTCATCTCCGTTAACCTCTTTTTCAACCTACTCGAGGACAATCATTCCATCATCCCTTTTCTGATGCATCTCAGGAAGCTTCAAAGGATTCACATGCATTTTGCAGTCAATGGGATCGTAGTAATGTGGCCATTTGTAGTTCATAAACACATCACCTTGACGTTCTCCATATCTACATGACCTCCCAAATCCCAGTCGTTCAAAGCAGGTGAATCGGCCACATAAACTTCACTGATACATTCTGGAAATAGAGATTTTTAATCAGAAGCTTCACCGTGTATTGAATCAGATGCTCCAACTGCACTGATAAAGCAGTTCCTGGGTCTTTGCTTATGGCCATTTCACGATCAGATCCTACAGGTTGAGAAAGCCAGGGGGAGCTGTAAGTAACATTCTCCTTCAAGTTGCCCAATACACTAACAACAATCCAGCTTTTTTCCCCCATCAAAGATGAGAACATTGCAGATATGTTCTGACGTGTTCCCGTGAAAGAAACAACTTGGAAGGAAGCGCTAAAGGAATCGGATGGCAATCGATTTGCATCATCTTTAATGGTGAGTGGACCAACACCAGAGCCGGACAGTAACGGAGTAAATTTACTTGAGTACAGTACTTAAGTACAATTTTGAGGGAACTGTACTTTACTTGAGTATCATTTTTGGGGCGTACCCATGACTTTACTCAAGTACATTTGAGAGGTAAATATTGTACTCTTTACTCCGCTACATTTCTTCCCATAACCGTAAGTACGCGTTACTTCTTAAAAAAAAAGGAAAAAAGAAAAAATTCAAAAACCCTCAATTTGTTGTTTCCCTCTCAAACGTGATTGGATTGTGCAGGCGCCAATGCTTGGGACAGCCTATCAGCAATCACCTTCAGCTTTGCGCCAAAGTCAACTGCATGATCAGATTTAGATGAGACGAAACCATGGACGAAACAACAGTGGATGACGACGCAGCAGGTTCATCCCGGGAATGTGCCAACCCGTGGCCACACCTCGCCAGACTATTAGAATTTTCTGAAGAAATAAATTATAATTTTCGATAATTTTTTAGTGTTTGCTGTGTTTACCAAAACAGAATTTTATTAACGCCTACAAGAATTCATCCTACGGTACGTAGCATTGAAATAAACTTCCTTACATTTCTTCTAAGCTAGAGTCTAGCTACAGAAAAGTGCACTAAATGATTGGCTAGCTGCGATAATGCAGCTTTTTACATTCTCGGTTACGTTTGAGTAGTCGAAGCCACATGCACCCGCCAATTTGCCATTCAGATGGCTAACTTTGGCCTGACAATAGTTAACATACTGTAAGCCGAGGCAAGCTAATCGTGGTGTAACATAGATAATAATCAAATCAACTAAAGTCCTTCCAGATTCATGTTTTGACATGCCCCTGACAAATAGAGAGAGCATATCTTTTCTAGTCTGAGCTCGAGTACGAAACGTCTTTTTTACCATACAAAAATGTTAAAGCCTAATTAGTTCTATGCTAGTTGCAAGCAGGGCGTTTTCAGTTCACTTATTTCACCAGAGCGAATAACTAGAGCTAGCCCTATTTGGCTTTTAAAAAAAATAACAGTTCAGCTGGCCTAGACAGGATTAAAATAGTGTTTGTTGAGGCTTAACCCCTTGAGCGGCAGGGATCACTGGTGATCCCGGATTATTGTTGATCAAAATTAATTACTCGTCAAAACATCACACTCTTACTTGATCTGGACAAACTCAGCATCACAAAAAAGGTTTAAGACTCCAGCTTCGATATTTGACCACCGTTTATGATTAAACTGGTTTGCAGTGACATTAATTTCTAAATGTATGCCAGGAGTGCAAAATAATTAATCTGTAACGTTCGTTATTTTGAATAGAAATCATCACTCATAAAATATTCATTCTCGTCTTCTCCGGTTTATGTCAAGCAGACGCATTCCCATTAAATAAGTAAACAACTTGATGGATACCTAGCCGCTACAGCTGAAGGAGTGAATACATTGGCCCCCTATCCAGCTGTGCGTAACCTCTCACTAAAGCTCAACACAGCCCTGCCAGCTTCAGCAGCGTGTGAAAGGCTTTTTAGCATAGCAGGTTTGCTTTTCACCCCAAGAAGGGGATCAATTCATTCACAGAATTTTGAGAACCAACTTCTCAAGTTGAACAAGGACTTCATGATATTTGATTGAATTGAAGTACAGTACACACACACACACACACACACACACACAGAGAGAGAGTTGTCACACATAGATTGTGCGTGTGAGAATGGTGTTTTTCAGCTGAAAGTTTTTTCTCCTGCCTTTGCCTGTAAGTCAATGTGAGCGGAAGGGGCTTAATACTGTCACTCAAATGAGCTTAATTTTATTTTTCCTTCTTTGTTTGTTGACCTAAACACAGCTAATTAGCTGATTTTCTTTAATCATTATTATTTTCTCGGTCAGGTTAGGTGTGTTACAACATTGCTATATTGCTTCTTTGCTGGTTTAGGTTTATTGATTTGATTGTTTTTTCATCAGAGAAACTCACATTTTCTGATATTACACATTAATGTAAGCTGAGCATTTGCTTTGATGTTCTTGAGTAAGCGGTCGGTTTTACACAGTCAGGTTCAAATGTGGGTGCAAAAAAATCCATTAAAACTCTAGCCGAGGTTTGTCGGAGCGTTGCCATTGTTCTATTGCCTTGTGTGCAAGTGGGAAATGTTAAATAAAGCAACATGGTCAAAAGATGAAAATGACTTGATTTTACTTTTAATTCCTTTTACATTCTCCAAGGTATTAACATTAACATTTTTCATAACTCCATGTAGGACGTTTCTGTACATAAATGTAAGCACTGTGGCAGTAGTAATGCAATATTTAGAAAATTTACTCTTGTACTCTTTATACTCAAGTACTTTTAAAAACAAGTACTTATGTACTTTTACTTAAGTAGACATCTGACTGTAGTACTTTTACTTGTACTTGAGTAAAATTTAGCAAGGGGTACTTTTACCTTTACTCAAGTACTGAAGCTGTGTACTCTGTCCGCCTCTGACAAACACTCAAGACCTTTCAATTCTGAAACAGAAACAAACATCAACAGATACAAGTGCATACTGCTTTCAACTCTACCATATAACCATCTAACCATATCAGTTCTTCCAATAAAAAGGTTCTTCCACATGCTTTAAAAATAAACACTGACCTCCATAAGAAGGAGACCACTGTCCACTCAACTCAACCCATCTGATACAAATAAGAAGTTCCACACAATTGAAGTCAAAGTATCCAACAAAGCATGTCATTTCTTTTCTAATGCACATTTTGGTTACCTGGAGTTGCTTCTTGTTGTAGTTGCAGGATTTGGTGTTTGGAGTCAATGATGAAGATAAGATCACAATGCAGTGTGCATACATCTGAAAGACCAAATCAAGTGTTTCTGACCTTTTGTAAAGTTTATACAAATTTCATTTATTTAATAAATAATATGGGAGAAGATCTAACCACGTTATATGAGAAATTTTTAAATAAAAAAAAAAGACGAAAAAAAAAAAAAAAAAGATACGGAAAAAAGTCGAAAAAACATTTCTGGCAATAGAAACCTCTTCTTCTTCTTCTTCTTCTTTCGGCTGCTCCCATTAGGGGGCGCCACAGCGGATTATCCGTCTCCATACCCCCCTGTCCTCTACATCTGCATCTTTCACACCAACTACCTGCATGTCTTCCCTCACCACATCCATAAACCTCCTCCTTGGCCTTCCTCTCTTCCTCCTTTCTGGTGGCTCCATCCTCAGCATTCTTCTACTGATATACCCCATGTCCCTCCTCTACACATGTCCAAACCATCTTAATCTCGCTTCCCTCACCTTGTCACCAAAACATCCTACATGTGCTGTCCCTCTAATAAACTAATTTCTAATCGTCCATCGTCGTCACTCCCAACGAACATCTCAACATCTTCAGCTCTGCTACCTCCAGCTCCACCTCCTGTCTTTTACTCAATGCCACTGTCTCTAACATCGCAGGTCTCACCACAGTCCTATAAACTTTCCCTTTCACTCTCACAGATACTCTTCTATCACAAATCACTCCTGCTATCACTCTTCTCCACCCACTCCACCCTGCCTGCACTCTTTTCTTCACTTCTCTAACACACTCTCCATTACTTTGCACTGTTGACCCCAGGTACCTGAACTCCCCCACCTTCTCCACCTCTTCTCCCTGTAACCACACCCCTCCACTGCCCTCCCTCTCATTCACACACATGTACTCTGTCTTACTCCTACTGACTTTCATTCTCCTTCTCTCCAGCGTGTACCTCCACCTCTCCAGGCTCTTCTCAACCTGCTCACTTCTGACCTCGTCCGTCAACCTGTCCATCACCACTGCAAACAGGAAAGGGCTCAGAGCCGATCCTTGATGCAGTCCGACCTTCACCTTGAACCAGTCTGTCGTTCCTACTGCACACTTTACTGCTGTCACACTGTCCTCATACATGTCCTGCACCACCCTCACATACTTCTCTGTCACACCAGACTTCCTCATACAATACCACAACTCTCCTCTTGGCACTCTGTCGTAGGCTTTCTCTAAATCCACAAATACAAAATGCAATTCCTTCTGTCCTTCTCTATACTTCTCCATCAACATCCTCAAAGCAAATAAGGCATCTGTGGTGCTCTTCCTCGGCATGAAACCATACTGCTGCTCACAGATGGTCACCTCTTCTCTCAGCCTGGCTTCCACTACTCTTTCCCATAACTTCATGGTGTGACTAATCAACTTAATTCCCCTGTAGTTACTGCAGGTCAGCACATCTTTCTTATTCTTTCTCCATTCTTCAGGCATCTTCTCACCTTCCAGAATCTTTTTAAACAATCTGGTTAAAAACTCCACTGCCATCTCTCCCAAACATCTTCATGCTTCTACCGGTATGTCATCTGGTCCAACCGAGTTTTCCCTCTTCATCCTCTTAATCACTGCTCTCACTTCCTCCTTACTAATCCTATCCACTTCCTTCTTCACCAACTCCACACCACCCAACCTTCTCTCTCTCTCATTTTCCATGTTCATCAGTTGCTCAAAATATCCTTCCCAGCTCGGTTCCTCTGCCTGGCCAATCGCTACAAATACTTTTCTCCTTCCTTAGTGTTCAACTTCTCCTACAGCTCCTCATATGCCTTTTCCTTGGCTTTCGCCACATCCCTCTTTACCTGCTGCCGCATCGCCTTGTACTCCTGCCTACTTTTCTCATCACTCTGTTTTGCCAACCTCTTTCTCCTTATGCTCTCCTGCACTTCCTCATTCCACCACGTCTCTTTGTCTTCCTTTCTATTTCTAGATGTCACACCAAGTACTTTTCTAGCTGCCTCCCTCATCACTCCTGCAATAGTTTCCCAATCATCCGACACCTCTTCACCACCACCAAGCTCCTGTCTGACCTCTTCCCTGAACCTCACACTACACTCTTCCTCCTTCAGTTTCCACCATCTTATTCTTCTTTCAGTCCTTACTCTCCTCTTCTTCTTCTTTCCTCCAAAACCATCCTACAGACCACCATCCGATGCTGTCTAGCTACACTGTCCCCTGCCAACACCTTACAGTCTCCAATCTCCTTCAGTTTGCATCTCCTACATAGAACATAGTCCACCTGTGTGCACCTTCCTCCACTCTTATACGTCACCCTATGATCCTCCTCCTTCTTAAAATACGTGTTCACCACTGCCATTTCCATCCTTTTAGCAAAATCTACCACCATCTGCCCTTCCACATTCCTCCTTAAAACACCTCCTCATCACCTCTGTTCCCTTCACCTACATTCCCATTAAAGTCTGCCTCAATCACCAATCTTTCATTCCTAGGTAGATCATCTACCACTTTATCTAACTCACTCCAGAATCTTTCCTTCTCCTCCATCTCACAACCCACTTGTGGAGCATAAGCACTGATGACATTTATCATCATCCCTTCAACTTCCAGCTTCACGTTCATCACCCTATCAGAAACTCTCTTCACCTCCACTACACTCTGACTGTACTCTTCCTTCAGAATCCCCCCTACACCATTTCTCTTTCCATCCACACCATGATAGAACAGTTTAAACACCTCCAATGTTCCTGCTCTTACTCCCTTTCCACTTGGTCTCCTGAACCCACAACATATCTACCTTTCTCCTCTCCATCATATCAGCTCCCTCTCTCCCTTTACCCGTCATAGTACCAACATTTAAAGTACCAACACGAACCTCCACTCTCCTACACTGCTCCTTTCCCTGCCGTCTCTGTAGACGTCTTTCTCCTCTCCTTCTCCTCCTTTGGCCAACAGTAGCCCAATTTCCACCGGTACCCTGTCGGCTAACGATACCTGTGGCGTTCGTTGTTAACCCGGGCCTCGACCGATCCGGTATGAAATTCTCATTTGTGATCCGCATATTCGATTTGGCACATGTTTTACGCTGGATGACCTTCATAACGCAACCCTCCCCATTTATCCAGGCCTGAGACCGGCACTAAGAATGCACTGGCTTGTGCCTCCCTGATGGCTGGGTTTTCTGGCAATAGAAGACCAAACATCCATTTAATGGTTTATTTAATAAAATATAATCTAATCAGTGGTGAACAGTGAAGTAAAAGTAACTCGTTTCTGTACTCAAGTCGCTTTTTCACGTATTTGTACTTTACTGAAGTATTTTTATTAAGGGTGGTTTTTACTGTTACTTCACTACACTTCAAAGTCAAATTTTTACTCGACTACATATAGTGAAATCAGTCGTTCCTTTTTATTAATGAGGATAAAAACGTAACTGGTGAAACACGTAGCGAGTCACCAATCAGGATCGAGCGCATGCTCTGTTTTACACGTGTTCTGATCGCCGCTTGGTGTATCTACTGATCACCAACATACAGTTTAGCATCAGTTCAACATCAAGCAGAACATTTAAAGAGGAATAAATGATGAAGAAACTCCAGACTCGAACTCGCCACACATGACCTCATTTACACGTTTTATTAAAGTAGTTGTAAAGAAGGTTTTGTGTTCATGATCATTATAATAGAAATCAATCAGTGTTTGAGTCATTAATATCATTCTATTAATAGATCAGTGTGCTGAGAGTCACATTCGAGTCTTTACACAGAAACTGAGGTGATTAAGTAAAGAGTCTTGTGATAAAAATGACAATAGGAACATTATAGTTATAATAAATCACTACTTGGGATATTGAAGTACACAAGTGAAAGATAAAAGAGACACTTTTACTGGAGTCACATTTGACCTACTTTTGCTCTAATAAATGTTTTGTGTACTTCATCCACCACTCGATATACACAATATAACTCTTCATTTTCATATATCTTGATTGCTAGATTTTTCCAGTTTAGGCTTTTCATCTTCCAAGAAGTTGCACAGTCCTGGATTGATGGAAATGACCCAAATCAACATTGAATTAAATGAAAATAAAACCCAGGGCACATCCTGAAATTCAGTTTGAATCAAAAATGCAACCTCAACATATATTTCAGATGAACAATTAAGCTGAGAAACCTACCAGTGAGAACTTTAACGTGGAGGTATCCAAGAGTAAGTTAATGGAGACATTTTGTCTGGAGATAAAAACAATCACAGACTGTCCAGAGGAAACGCATCAACAATTTAATTACAAATTATAAATAAAAGAACTCATTTTTAAAATATGAAGATATAACTGATGTACCCACCCCTTGTTGAGGATAAGAGTGGATCTGGATTTATCCATAGGGTCTGAAGATGATGTGGCATAGCATGACTGAATATAGAGCTCCTGGTTTGGTCTAATCGAAGCAAATACTTGCACGTGCACAACATTAATTTTTTTTTTTGCCAGATATTAGTCTCAGCAAGACCACTCCAAGAAGCTGAAAAATAAACAGAAAAGGTCATCCTACAGGTCAGATAATAAAGTAGGACTATGCTGGTAGGCCAAAGCTCTCAATCTTCTTATTTAATGCTTATTTTTATGACTTATGCTTATCAGTTTTAGTTCAAAGCTGCTCTTTATATCCATCATGTTCCAGATCTGAGACGGGATCGAGAAGCTAGGCCAGACATCACTCAAACTTGGGGTCTGTAAATCATCAGAAATCATCATCACCAGTTTTCCCCAGTTCCTTGAATCATCCTCAATATTTGCAAGTTAGTAAAGTGCATTTCTCAAAACAATTTCTACAAACATCACAACACATAGGATCTACTGCAAAATAAGTTCATCTCTCAAAAGTAAGTATTTGTATGAATGAACATCTCATTGGCATCAGAAATCCTTTTGTCAATGTTCACAAACAAGGTCATCAAAACGTTTAGTCGTGTTGTCAGTATGACGGCGCACGGCGTCTCCTGAAGTAAACTACGGTTTGAGTCACTGCCATTGGAAATGCAGGAGGCTGAAATCCTTCAGCCAATGATCACCATGATCTAAACAATTGATGATGTAGGAAACATCAGACGCTTGTACACAACTGTACAGAAATCCAATGTGTTTTGCTGTTTGTAGAAATTGTTGTATGGAGACGGAGGATCTGCTGTGGCGCCCCCTAATTGGAGAAGCCGAAAGAAGAAAAAGAAGGACGTGGACTTCCAGAACACGGGTTCCTCTCGTTGAGCCCAAAGAACCCCCTGTCCTGTATGTTGCTAAGGCTTTCTTCTCTTCTACTACATCTCAGGAACGGCTGATACTTTGGTGGTTTGTTGAATCAGGTGTGTTTGAGTAGTGGAATAACGAAATGAAGAAGATCTCAGGTTTTCCAGGACCAGAAGGGAAACCTTGGACTTGCAGCATTAGTGGTTTTTTTTAATGACTGTTTTATTTAATTTGTACATATTGAAAACTACAACAAACCGTCAAAACGACCAACAAATAAATAATATCAAAAAGGTGTTGGTCATATTTAGGAAGTCCAAAAAGTTAAATTTTATCTTCTAACATTGAAATCCAGCCCACTAATAACTGGGTAATTAGGTGAAGAGAAGGAGGAGGTGTCCGAGGGATTTCTAAGTCTGTAATTTGATTATAAAACAAAGTATTATTGCAGATGTGTTTTCTGTGTAATTATTCCTGCCCTGAAGAATGGCAGATTTCTTCCTATTACCTGCCAATTAGTAAACAGGAAGTGGCTGATAAAACCTAATAAAACGAACATTTTAATGCTTTTTAGAGCTGAAAATTTTGTTTTATTCATCTAGTTTTTGTTTTATATATGTTCTCACAGTTTTGCGTCAATGCTTTTTAGATAAAACCTAAGATTTTAATTAAGCTCCATAAGCCGAACTGGAACACCTGCCCTACCCAACATGGCGTCTGGTCACCTGTAGAACGGAACTCAGCCTACACTCCGGAAGAATCCACGTTGCGGGGTGAGCGGACATAACACAAAGAAGCAGTCTTTTATATTTTCCAAATTTCTTACATCGTATATGTTTGGACTACTTCTAAAACACAATCTATAGTGATTTCTTGGATAAAGAAACATATTTTTTGACTATTTTTATTTTATATATCTTTTGTAGCAGTGCTCTCCCCTTTTTTGGATAATTTTTGGATTATTCCGTTCTCACTAGTTTGTGGGAAGTGTGTTCGTTAAAGTCCGCAGGTAACAGGGTGTGGACCTGGGGAGTACACTGCTACCAAAAAATGGATGTTTACACGGTTAAGGATGACGTAAATTAAAAAGAAAAGCCGTCTGGATTTGGTGAAAATGGGTAAGATCTTATTTTTTAGTTTGTTTCTCATATTTTTCACGGTTTAAACCATATGTATCACACTGGCGTCAATTTCGATGGTGCGTTCAAGGTGTCCGTGTTTCAAGTGTTTACGAGTCTTACAAAACCTGTATTACTTTTTCAATACGCATTTTATGTCTTATTATTGAATATTTCATAAAGAAAAAGACAATACACAATATCTGGCACGTGCAGTAAACATATTTTTTTTGGGGGGGGGGGAATCACTATTTGTATGAAGGTATGAAGTGTTTTGATGAGCTCTTGAACGCGGCATTGCAGGTGTGGTTGTTGTTCTACAGGAGCCTCGGTTTTGTTAATTAAATTACTTTTCTTTTAAGGATTAATTTATATTAGAAAATCTTTCTGGAAATGACTTTTTGGAAGTGCATTTTTTTTATTTTATTTTGTAGTTATTAGTGATCGATTGCATTTCAATTCATCATGCATACCTGTATAATTAATTGAACAATGAACAAGATTATAAACAAATTTCTTCATTTCTCACAATTCTCTTTCACTTTGCGACAATTTTTTAATAGTAAACATTTCATATCTATTTCCCTGCTTTTTTAACTACTGAAAAACCTGATTAAAAATGGTTTTCTTCTTTCCTTTCCACTGTGATTAGAGTTGCAAAATTCCAGGAATTCTAAGACTGGAAACTTTCCATGGGAATTAACAGGAATAAATAGAAATAAACTGGGAATTTATTAAATTGCAGCTTAACCCTATAAAAGTGAATTTAAATTTTGGTTGAAACAATCAGATTTTAATGCAGTTCCACATTCATCATTCACATCACACACATTTCTTCAATCCTGCATGTGAAAATATGTGCATCGTGGCGAGTTTTCACGTGACTTGCATCAATATTACATACATTTTAAGTCTGTCAAAATTTCATGAAAAAGTTTAGGTGCATGTCGGCTTATGACCAGACACAATGTTTATTTATAATTTTATATGAAACACTTTATTTTTTTAATTTCTAATTAATTTCCATAAATTCCTAAAAAGTTTGGATTTGAGTTGAAATTGACTGGGAATTTTCCGCCCCTATCAGGACCCTAACTGCGATGTATTTATGCCGTTTGGAAAAGCGACTTTTATCTCACTTGAGCAGTTAAAGGTTAGGGGCCTTGCCTGAGGGCCCAGCAGTGGCAGCGCCGCGGTGTTTGGGATTTAAATTCACGACTTTCCGTTCAGAAGTCCAACAATTTAAGCACTGAGCCGCCATAAGCACCTTTTTCCTTCAATCTGCAAATTACTGAGGCAGATTTAGATTAGATTTTGATATATGTATTGAAGTGCTACTGAATTCTGTATTCTGATTGGTCAGGAGGTGTCTATTCTTTTTCTATAACAGCAGAGGAAGAGAGAGAGAGAGAAAGACTTCAGTTCCTGAAATTGTTTACACAACATTGTGGTGGAGTGATGGGGTGTAAACAAGATACAATGAGGCGACAGGCAGTGACATGCACTCGGCCCATTAGTGTGTGTGTGTGTGTGTGTGTGTGTGTGTGTGTGTGTGTGTGTGTGTGTGTGTGTGTGTGTGTGTGTGTGAGATGACTCGGTGTCATGCCTGTAAAAAAGTAGTTGAGCAGGTTCTGTGCTCCAGCATGAAGCAGAAACAGGAAGTCTGGGATGAAAGTAAGGGAAAAGAAGATAAAGACGCAGAGAAACTAAAGATCAGATGATCTTCATGCCACTCCATTGACAATCTCTGCAGGAACGCAGGAACATCCTCGGCCCTAGCTACACCTTTTTTATGGAACAGGGTGGTTTAGAAATGTTTGAGTTCTGTTCCACTACGATGTTGTTGTCTTTTTTTGGGTGAGGTTTAATTGTGCTCATTCAACCTCAAAGATCCTGGTAAAGTCAGATACTGAGGAGGCCTGGGGTGCAGCTAGCAGTCATATTCATCATGTTCAAAAGGTTTGGAGCTCTGTAGCACAAGATCTTCCAGTCTTCCCCTGATCCACTGTATAGGTGATGATCCAGGTGTAGGTGTGACGGGTGTGAGGGACGGTATTTTCAGATCGCAAATCGAATTGGCCTCGATGCTTCGTTTAGTCTCTTTAACTACACATGAAGTATCATGTTTCCACACGGACCATTATTACTGATGCACCACCTGCTGGACAGGTAATACAGAAGATGCTGCAGAATGGAAAAAATGGGGGAACGGGAAAAACAGTGATATATTAAAGCCAGTTTCCGCCACATAAAAGAAACGGTTTGCCTAATTCAGAGATACTCGGAATTACACTGGAGAGAACTCGAACAAACATTCCGCTCTGGAGGAGACGGAAGAAGCAGAGGAGAATCGATCCTCATCAACAGCTTCAAACTTCAGGCCCACAACATGGTTACCGGTGGATGTACCAGAAATGTTTACGAGAAATAAAGTCGGAATTGGCAGTAAAAAAAGAAAAAGTCGGAATTGCGAGAAAAAAGGCGGAATTAGGCAAATGTCAAAGTTTGGGATCATTTTAATCTAAAATATGAAGAACATATGTATATTATGTATATATTTGTATTTGCATTTTGATGTAAAATGGCCATTAAATGCACTAATTGGGTTTAGTTTTCACACAATAAAATGGTGTTTTTTTCCAAAAAACTAAGCAAAATCTTGTTAATTTTAAGAGACCGTTTTATTTTCTCTCATATAAATTTAGTTTTGCGCTTTAATAAAGTAATTCTTATTTGATAAACCGAGGGAATAATGAGTAGAACACTTACAGCCCTGATTAGTGCTGTAAGGCCTCACACTTAGCCGTGGATTTTTCCTTCTTTATGTATTTATTTTGCCTCCTGATGGATACCGGATAAAAAAAACTAACAAACACTCCATGTAAAATAGAAGTGAACTTTATATCAAAGATTAAAAACACAGTACTGAATCACGAAAATGTGCTAAAGGTAATAAATAAATAAATATATATATAAAATAAATAAAATATAATGCATCTACGTGCTGTGTGCAGTCTCACACTCAAAAACGAACAGCATGTGGCGTAAGGGATTCACCACTAGCGGCCGCTCTCGTAATAACAGCTAATCGGAAACCGGAAAAACTATCGCTATGTGTTTTTGCAGATAGTTCCAGCGATCAGCACCTTGACCTCTACTAATAACTGAAAATTTATTAGTTGATTGGAGGGCCGTTCTAAATGTGGGGGTGGGCTGTAGTTTGAGGACCTCTGCCTTACACCATGGTCACTTCCAAGCGTTGCCGAGTTTAACTGTCATATTAAAGCTGCACAATTTGCATATCTAATGCTACTGCCCAGAATCCTAAAACCCAATCTTCTTCTCTCTCTCTGGTAAGGTGTGTGCTGTCGGAGCCTGAAGGACACCAAGGTCCTGATGAAGATGGGTTTGGGCCTGGTGCTGGTGGGTCACGTGACCTTCCTGCTGGGGGCACTGGTGCAAGGCACGGTGCTGCGCGACGTCAAAGTCACCGCTCAGACCGCCACCATCGAGTACGCCATCTCCAACATCATCGCCCTTGTCGCCGGCCTCATGGTACGTCCCAAAGTTCTCTGAGGAGGTTCTGGTGTTTTAGATCATGAAGAGAATTCTGGGGTCACAGCATTATATATGCACAAGAGCGTAGAAAATGGCGAATACGGCTGCTTATAGGCGGTACCGTTATTCTTTTGCTCGTTCAGCCTCAAGGGATTTAGTAAAGTCGGGAACTGATGTGAGGAGGTGAGGAGGTCTGGGGTTCCTGGGGTAAGGAGCCAGGGTTGGAGCACTATAGCTGGAGATTTTCCACTCCAACCCATTTAAACTATATCTTTATGCACAGGAACATTATAATGCTGGAGCAGGTTCAGGTCTCCTCTCCTAGAAAACACACATGGCTTATATAATACTTTTGGTTGTGTGTGTGTGTGTGTGTGTGTGTGTGTGTGTGTTTTCAATGTTTCTGTATTTTCTGCACGTTAAATTCACCCCCAGGATCTCTTTCATGAGGGGGAAGTATTTTAAGTTCCCACATTCAGAGACGAAGCTCAAAAGTTTGTGATGAAACGTGTGATGGCGTATCGTTTGGCTCACGTCCCACATCATCAGAGGTGCGGAAGAACTCGAGGCGTGAGTCAGCGGGAATTAAAGGCACCGTGTTCCCACGGAAAGGGTTTGGTCGTCACTCATGATCTCTGTAGGCGTTGTGGCTGATCAGGAAGGGTGCAGTGAGACACTGTGGGGCTGTAGTGTGTGTGTGTGTGTGTGTGTGTGTGTGTGTGTGTGTGTGTGTGTGTGTGTGTGTGTGTACTGCGATCAGCCATAACATTATGACCTTTTGCTGCTGAAACAGTCGTGACCCGTCGAGCATCAACAGCATGAACTTCTTCAGCAGTTTGAGCTTCAGGAGCTCCTCTGCTGGACCATACTGACAATACCGGTGGCTTTGTGAGTCTCGTCTCGTATTTGACTGTAGTAATGGTGTTTTTCACTCTGCAGGCGGTAATTGGCGGGATATCAGCCATCGCGCTGTCGAAAAACATGAAGAACCAGTCCCTGGTAAGTGAAACACAGGCGTCAGGCGTCCTTATCCACATACATTAATCTTTAAACAAAATATATATAAATAAAAAGCATAAAAACTCAACAGTAAATGCAAAATCACACGAAACACCATGTAAAAAAATGTAAAATAGTGTATAATTTAGAACCTGACGTTCGGTCCTAATGGCACATGGTGGTGCTGGTTCATGGCAGTAAGTTCACACTTGTGTTAGTTTGCTTCCTATAAAAGTTTCTCTAATGATTGAGCCAGTGGTGACTGTGATGAAGGAAAAACTTCACCAGGGTGGCACCAGGAAGAAACCTTGAGAGGAACCCGACTCAAAAGGGAACCTCACCCTTAACACCGAATGTCCATTCATTCCAGTTCCATCATTGTGTTAAGTGATGGTGATTAAATGCAGAACTGTTCATGCTAACTGAGGTCCCGAGGCCATTGCAGCAGACCGCTGGTATTATTTACAGTCCAAATCCATCCTCGAAGTTCTAAAGTAACTTCATGGATCTTGAAGCTGTTTATGTGGATCCATCCTCACACAGTGTGGTCTTCAGTAGAAGAGAACTAGACTGGATTTTACTGATAGCTAGGCTGGGTCACACAAACAAACATAACACTCCATGTAAAACAGCACTGAATCATTAAAATGTGCTAAAGGAAATAAATATTCCTTGAATATATAATCAATTATATGAATAAATATTAAGGAAAAGAAGACGTGCATTCAAACTGAAACCAAAAGTAAAGCGCCAAATAAATCTAAATAGTTACATCTGAAATGAATAAAAGACTAAAAATAAAAATAAAGAGCACATTCGCCTCTAGAGGCCGCTCTCTTAATAATTAACGCAACCCCGAAAAACTATTTGTATGAATTTATACTGATATTTCTATCAATCAAATGCTGATTATATTTTTTTGTTTTATTTATGTGTGTGTGTGTTTGTTTGTTTGTTTGTTTGTTTGTTTGTTTAATTTTTTCCATGTATTTCACCTCCATAACCACCTCGGTCTCTACAGAAATGGTTGTTGTTGGTGATGAGCATCATGACCTGCTTTCTGGGCGCGGCCTCGGCCGTCAGCGTCTCCGTCTCCATGGCGATGGCCATACGCAACCACGGCTCAAGCCTTCTGAAGCAGTGCAAGCTGGACGCAGTCATCGACACGTACAGCGTCACGGACGAGTGTCCCTTCGACCCCACACGCATTTACGTGAGTGCGGCATAACAGCCACCGGGTTCATCATCGACCCTTCTGTTTAATAACGAGCGATTTCTTTCTCGACCCTCAATCTCTCTCTCTCTCTCTCTCTTTCTTTTTCTCTCTCTCTCTCTCTCTCTCTCTCTCTCTCTCTCTCTCTCTCTCTCTTTTTCTCTCTCTCTCTCTCTCTGTCTCTGTCTGTCTGTCTGTCTGTCTGTCTGTCTGTCTGTCTGTCTGTAGGGGACGACACTGACCCTGTGGGTGCTGCTCGTCATCACATCGCTGATGGAGGTGGTGTTCTCCACTCGCTGTTTCTTAGCCTGCATCAGCTTCCTGCGTCTCCCCTGCCCCTGGAGGAAGAGACCAAAAAAATCCAGGGTAATGTTACAAATGCTCTTCTAATAAGCTCCACCCTTGCAGGAAGATGATCAAATCAAATTTTACATTTACACAGAGAACGAAATGCTTTTGTTTACAACTTATAGAAAAATAATATATACGAACACATACGTTTACAAATACGAACAATATATAGATGTTCCACTGGATTTTGTGGAGGTTTGTGTTGAGATTCATTCAGCGACATGTGTGTGAGTAAAGTCGGGTACTGATTGAGGGGGGGGTGAGGAGGCCTGGGGTGCAGTCAGCGTTCACATTCATCATGGGTTTGGAGCTCTGTAGCAGGAAGATCTTCCACTCCAGACCTTCATTGAGCTGGCTTTGCCCACCAGGGGCGTCGTCATGCTGGAACAGGTTTTGGTCTCCTAGTTTTAATAAAGGGGAATGTAAGAAGTTCTATACGAATGTGTGCCTCCAGGTTTGCTGTAACAATTTAGAGAAGAAAGTCGGGTGTCCCAAATTTTGGTCCTACACTGTATTAGTTGAGGGACGCAGAGACCCGTACAGAACACGGTCAACATTAAAGATGAGATTGAGTTTTGTGATGTTTTTCCCGTTTCACATCAGGTGCGTTTCCGCGTGGCGAAGAACTCCTCTGCCTCCTCTGCCCCCTCGTCCCCTGTCCCGTCCCCGACTGACGAAGCACCTGCAGAGCAGCACGAACTCCTGAACACCGCCTCGCCCACCGAGGCGAACACCTGGATGTGAGCTCGAGCGCCGTCGCACCTGCAGGCTCCAAGTTATGGGTTCATCTCCTACTTCGTGCGTACGTACAAGCGACCTCAAACGCCCCAATCCTGCAACAGGAACTGCTTTCTTTTTTATTTCGAATCAAATTCGGGAATTTGGATCTTCTTTGTTTCGGACGTCTTTGAATGCATGAAAAAAATTTTCCCCTTCACTTGAACTAGGAGACCCAAAGCTGTTCCTGCATGACACAAAGTGCACAAACCCAGCTTCATGAAGATCTGCTTTACATAGTTTTGGAGGTGGAGGTTATTATTCGAAGTCGACCGAATCGTTGGTTTTGCTGATTAATCAGCACCGATATTCGATTACTGGAAATGTCGTTAAAAAATCCATGCAGGTTAGTTTTTCCGGGTTGAATCTGTTTTGGTGAAGGTCTGCTGACGTAACACAGTACGAGAGTGGCCTCTAGAGGCGAATCACTGACACCACTTGCTTGTTTATTTCGCGCCTTACTTCATTCATTCTAGTTCATAATCATCTTCTTCTTTCGGCTTCTCCCATTAGGGGGCGCCACAGCGGATCATCCGTCTCCACACCCCCCTGTCCTCTACATCTGCCTCTTTCAAACCAACTACCTGCATGTCTTCCCTCACCACATCCATAAACCTCCTCCTTGGTCTTCCTCTTTTCCTCCTTCCTGGTGTCTCCATCCTCAGCATTCTCCTACTGATATACCCCATGTCCTCCCTCTGCACATGTCCAAACTATCTCAATCACACCTCCCTCACCTTGTCTCCAAAACGTCCTACATGCTCTGTCCCTCTAATAAACTCATTTCTAATCCTGTCCATCGTCGTCACTCCCAACAAACATCTCAACATCTTCAGCTCTGCTACCTTCAGCTCCACCTCCTGCCTTTTACTCAACATTCATGCTGGTTCATAATGCATAAGATAAAGTCAGCAGATATGAAAAAGAACTTAATTTTAAAATGTTTTAGTAAATGATAAAACAAACACAAGCAATTATAATAACCGCAATCTGGAATGAAAACAGTTTCAAAATAATTACATGGAAATCTTAGGTGTCCACAAACTTTTGCCCATATAGTGTATATGATCCATAAGTGGATTTTAAGTCCTAAAAGTGGATCTTTGAGGTTTTTGATGCCCTGAGCCTTACAAATAAAATGCTTGTCATGTAATCAGCCTCCACTGCCAAAGACCAGCTCCTAGAACACATTCCTAGATCAGCTTTAGAAGCTCCTAGAAGGAATTCCTAGATCAGCTGCCTTACTGAACATGATGAATGTGAACACTGACTGCACCCCAGACCTCCTCACCCTTTTGGCTGATGAACACAAATGTCCACAAAATCTAGTGGAACATCTTCCCAGAAGAGTGGGAGGAATTACCGGAGCAAATTCAGACTAAACTAAATGACGTATTGGGCGCCCCCTGCTGTAGCACAAGGGTCTGTGCAGTTTTTCGATTCGCAGTTGAAAACAAAAAATATGAATAACGACACTGATTTCTTTTGTCTTTTTTATTTTATTTTTATTAATATTGAATTCTATTTATTGAATCAGAGTAAAGTATAGAAATAATATCCAGAAATATGAAATTGGATCAACGCCCTCCAGCGCACACTATTTCCAATCTTGCATCCGATCTAATATCCAATCCTACCCTGTGAGTCAGAACAGGAGGAAATATTCTCTTTAGAGGTATTCCTGATGATGATGATGATGATGAGAAAAACACAACAAACCGGTGAGGGGGCACGTTAATGTAAAACTCACCGTCCAAAAGTATTGGGACACCCGACTTTCTAGGCATGTGTGGTGGTGGTGTTTTTTTTTCTTCAAACTGTTCCCAATATGTCAAAGGCACACAATTGTATCGGACATCTACGGATGCAGCTCCATGAAGAGTATGCTTTACATGGGTTGGAGCGGAAGATCATCTTCCATGGATCCTCACCTCAGCTACATCAGGAGCTCATTATAAGGGTGAATGAGGATTAAATGTGGAATGAGATGCTCAGGTGTCCACAAACTTTTGGCCATAGGAATAATTTTTTTTTAAATCTTCACTCTTGATGATGAAACGATGTTTCTGTATGACGGAGGTGTTCAATTTGAACTACGTTGATGTTTCACCCACAGTCTATCGACAGGGATATTATTATTATTATTATTATTATTATTATTATTATTATTATTATTATTATTACGATACAGATGTTTTTTTCAGGGCACTAAAATCCACCCTGATTGTCGTGCTCAGTATTGTGTAATGAAAAGTGACGATGGTTCTCATTTCCATGCTGTAAAACTTCATTTATTTGTGAATATTTCTCGTGTTGTGTTTTTTTGTATCAGTTGCTGTGTTTTTTTTGTTGTTCTCTTTATAATGTTGTTCTTTTACATTTTCTATTGCAGTCTGCTGTACTCCATCTATAAAAATGAATCTTAAACCAGTTTTAGCACCTTCTTTATGCATATACACCAGAGGAGGGAAGTAACGGAGTACAAATACTTCGTTATTGTACTTCAGTAGATTTTTCTGGTATCAGATTTTTACTCCACTATTTATTTTTCAGACAACTTTTTACTTTGACTCATTAAATTTTTACACAAATATCTGTACTTTTTACTTCTTACATTTTCAAAACAGGCTCGTTACTTTAGTTTTAATCCGCTGATTTGGTGAAATATCAAATTTCTCTTTTCACTGCGTGCTGATTTCAGCCGAACAACCGATTTCCTGTCTTTTTCAATCCGCTGAAATACATTCATTAGGTAACAACATGGACGTAAATCCCTGGGGGGACGGAGGGGATATGCCCCCCCCTCCCCCATCCAAGGGTTGTGCCCCCCCAAAAAAAAATTAGCTAAAAAATATCGCACTCTCTATTGTAAACAATATATCTATGTATACCTATATAATTGTGTAAGTAGAAAAAAAACAACGCAAAAATGCATTTAGAAACAGTCCCCCCCCCCCCCTCCCCTTCCTCACAGTGGTTTGACCCACTGCATGCTTTCCCAGTTCATCTCACCTTCTCTACACACACGAGTCAGGTGTGCGTTCATCTCACCTTCTCTACACACACGAGTCAGGTGTGCGTTCATCTCACCTTCTCTACACACACGAGTCAGGTGTGCGTTCATCTCACCTTCTCTACACACACGAGTCAGGTGTGCGTTCATCTCACCTACTCTACACACACGAGTCAGGTCTGTCTTCATTTCACCTGCACTACACACACGAGTCAGGCGTGCGTTCATCTCACCTTCTCTACACACACGAGTCAGGCGTGCGTTCACCTCACCTGCTCCACACACACACACGAGTCAGGTGTGCGTTCATCTCACCTGCTCTACACACACGAGTCAGGCGTGCGTTCACCTCACCTGCTCCACACACACACACGAGTCAGGTGTGCGTTCATCTCACCTGCTCTACACACACGAGTCAGGTGTGTGTTCATCTCACCTGCTCTACACACACACGAGTCAGGCGTGCGTTCATCTCACCTGCTCTACACACACGAGTCAGGTGTGCGTTCATCTCACCTTCTCTACACACACGAGTCAGGTGTGCGTTCATCTCACCTGCTCTACACACACGAGTCAGGTGTGCGTTCATCTCACCTGCTCTACACACACGAGTCAGGTGTGCGTTCATCTCACCTGCTCCACACACACACACACGAGTCAGGTGTGCGTTCATCTCACCTGCTCTACACACACGAGTCAGGTGTGCGTTCATCTCACCTGCTCTACACACACGAGTCAGGTGTGCGTTCATCTCACCTGCTCTACACACACGAGTCAGGCGTGCGTTCATCTCACCTGCTCTGCACACACGAGTCAGGTGTGCGTTCATCTCACCTGCTCCACACACACACACGAGTCAGGTGTGCGTTCATCTCACCTGCTCTACACACACGAGTCAGGTGTGCGTTCATCTCACCTGCTCCACACACACACACGAGTCAGGTGTGCGTTCATCTCACCTTCTCTGCACACACGAGTCAGGCGTGCGTTCATCTCACCTGCTCTACACACACGAGTCAGGCGTGCGTTCATCTCACCTTCTCTGCACACACGAGTCAGGCGTGCGTTCATCTCACCTGCTCTACACACACGAGTCAGGCGTGCGTTCATCTCACCTGCTCTACACACACATGAGTCAGGCGTGCGTTCATCTCACCTGCTCTACACACACGAGTCAGGTGTGTGTTCATCTCACCTGCTCTACACACACGAGTCAGGTGTGTGTTCATCTCACCTGCTCTACACACACACGAGTCAGGTGTTTGTCTGTGACTCAATTAATGTTCAGCTCCATTAACTAGGGGATTTTATTCACTTTAAATAAAGCGATTCTCTTTAATGTAGTTGATGCAGACTCATTCATAAATTAATTGCGGCAAATATGCTGATTGCTGATGTAATTTTCCATGAATCTGCTCTATTAGCAAATAAAATATGAGTTATGTAGTGAACGTTAGCTTGTTTACAATAGCTTGTAGCATAGCGCACTGACACGAACACACCAAAGCCGTTTCCCATGCAGTGTTTTATTTGGGACTAACGGCCACAATTAGCAAATTGTTTATCTGTGCATTTACTAAATGAGCACTGTGCTACGTCTGAACTGACCCCACTGTATTTTTATAATCAATTTCTATTCTGTTCTTAAGTGTCTAAATTAATTTTAAATAAAATGTTAAACTTTTTTTTAATTCCTTGTTTTGCTTTGTCATTGAACCTGAGAAAAACTTAAACTTAAAATAACCATAATGACGCAGTCTCCATGCTACAATAATAAAAGCAAAGTGTTTCACTGTGGGGACACTGTGTCTTTATAAGTACAATTTGACTGTATTATTTGTGTCCCCTTCAAAAATTGCTCATGAGAAATTTTATATTTATTGTCCCCCCTACTGTTAAATGAAATTTACGCCCATCTATCTATCTATCTATCTATCTATCTATCTATCTATCTATCTATCTATCTATCTATCTATCTATCTATCTATCTATCTATCTATCTATCTATCTATCTATCTATCTATCTAATATTAATATGATGTGAGATCCAGTTAACAGCTAAAACAGGTAGAAGTAATAACTACTTTTTACTTAAGTACATGTCTGAGTCAAGACTTCTTTACTTTCACTTAAGTAAAAAGGTATAATCAGTACTTCAACTTTTACCCGAGTATTTTAAAACATGAGTATCTGTACTTCTACTTAAGTAATGGATGTGTGTACTTTTGCCACCTCTGGTATACACACACACACACACACACACACACACACACACACACACACACACACACACACACACACACACACAAACAAAAGCAAGTGTGTGTGAGAGAATCTTCCTGTGCGTTCAGTCTTTTCCTTTGTCTATCCCCTGGTCAGTGTGAACGCTGGATTGTGATTGGCTGGAAGGAGTTCAGGTTGACGTTTCTCAGTTAAATCTGCGTTCCGAATTTACGTGAGTGCCTTTTATAGACATTCGTAACCATAGTAACATCAAGATCCCGGTCCATCCCTGCGATTGTGATCCATGAAGGAGTTTTTTCGTGTGTTCGGACTTGTATGGTGATTTGGAGAAACGGCTTTCAGAAGAAGAAAACTTTCAAATGGGAGTAAAAAACTGCACCAGGAGACTCCAACAGCTCCATTACCAGTCTAGACGTGATGCAGACATGTGACTTCACATACACACGGAAATGTCAGTAATTGTAATCTCCTGGCCCCACTTTATCTCTGGGTGTGATTCAGAGCAGCAGAAGTTTGAACTCCTCAGTGCTGGGAGGTGACCATGGTATAAGGTGATAACGTGTCTACGTGTGAAGCTTTACGCCGTTATAACGCTTCACCTCGGGCCGTTCTTCTCCACATCGTGCACTGTTCCACATGTGGCAGTATTATAAAGTTTGTAACACGCCAACAGATGGCAGCTCGACCCTGCACGCGCAGTCACAGGGTGCACTGACCTTCACAAGGCATCGTCCTGTGTGTCTGCTCACGTGCGCACCGTCACCGAGCAGACACGATCTCGCTTCCACACTCTACTCGCCAGATTTGACTCCACCTCCACCTCCAGAAGAAGAAGATCCAGCTCAAAGCTCGTCAGGCGACACCTTTGCGGAGACCCGACGCGAATCACAGAAGGTGCTTGGGACACATTCCAGAAGAACACTGGGGGGCGCTGTAGTGCTGTGAAGTTGATGGGTTGTGTACCTTTTTGATGCCACCTCGAGTTTACTTTTCGTGAGACATCGTGAGGAGAAGTTCAGTTCGAAACAGTTTCTACTTTTGCGTTTTCTTTCCTGTAGAAATTGCACAAAAACACACCGTTTGCCGAATTCCCAGGAAAACCGTGATGAATACAGTCGTAACGACGGTATGAGGAGGTGGATTGATTCAGATAGGACACCACTAAAGACTGATTTTGCCTTCTGGAGCAATTTGCAGTCAGAAATGAAAAATCTATCATTTTATTTGGACTATTTATAGGCAGTTAAGCTAAACACAGACATGTTCAACACATGGGATTACATACAAAGAGCAAATTTTGTGAAGAAAACTCGTAAATAAAAAATTAAAAACATGCAATAATCACCATCAGAAGAAAAGAAATATAATAAGAGACTCCATCGTCCTCAATCTGGGATCTCAGTAGGTTATGTACACCATGTAAGGCGAAGAAAAGATCATATATACGGATAGAAATCTGTCTTTTTTGAAACCGCAGCCGATCCTCAGTAAGGCTGCTCCTGATACTGGCGCTCGGTTGCCGTGGTGAAGTCCTCCAGGACGCTGCGCAGGTACTCGAATGTGGGACGGTTCTCTGGGTTTTCCGTCCAACACTCCATCATTATGACGTACAGGTCCTCGGGGCAGTTATCGGGGCGGGGCATGCGGTAGCCTTTCTCCAGGTTCTGGATCACCTCAGGATTGGTCATACCTGAAAAGCAGAGCTCATCAATATCAACGTCAACATCTACCCTGAGATTCAACACCTTTTCAGACCTTTTAAGCATTCTGATTGGTCAAAATGGGGTGGTGTTTTATTTTCGTGGTATGAAGAAGGCAGGGGGTCCTTGTTGAGCTGTGAATGAGCTGTAAATGAGCTGTAAATGAGCTGTAAATGAGCTCTAAATTAGCTATTAATTATCTGTGAATTAGCTGTGAACTCAGATTTCACTCAATATAAAAGAGCTGCACAAATCATGATGTTGATGTTCATGTCAGGCTTCAGGTACCTGGGTAAGGAATTCTGCCGTAGGTCACGATCTCAGTCAGCAGGATGCCAAAAGACCAGACGTCTGATTTGATGGAGAAGGTGCCGTAGTTGATGGCTTCAGGAGCCGTCCATTTGATGGGAAACTTCGCACCTTTGAGGAGAATAGAAACATTCTCAGTGCGGGTTCTGATCAAACAGAGTTTACAGGGTTCGGCCATGATGTCTCACCTTCTCTGGCTGTGTACTCGTTGTTCTCGATGAGCCGAGCGAGGCCGAAATCTGCGATCTTGCAGATGATTTCCTCAGACACCAGGATGTTGGCGGCTCTCAGGTCTCTGTGGATGTAGTTCTTCTGCTCGATGTAGGCCATACCATCAGCGACCTGCAGGGGGCAGCACGTCATTACGAATTAAGTGTGTGTTTCTTTCTCTCTCTTTCTCTCTGTGTGTGTGTGTGTGTGTGTGTGTGTTTGTGTGTGTGTGTGTGTGGACAGGTAGTGGTCGAGAAACAAAGATGTGGTCCAAGTTCCTGAGTATGGGAGTGCCCTGCTTCCCTCTGTTCAACCTTTGACCTGTGCTGGTCTTCTCCACCCAGATATCAGAGAGAGGTTATTTCTCTTTTCCTACTGGATAAGTTCTTGTCCTGTTCTCCTATTGGAGCTACAGGATTCTGAGGCCTGGATTCCGCCAGTTTGTTTTCTCATATCACCATTTACTATCCCTAATGATCACCCAGAGGCTGACAAACATCTCCTTTTACCCACTTTACCATCCTGAGAAGCTTCACCTTCTATCATCCTGAGACCCGTCAGCTTCTCTTTATGCCACTGTGGAACCCACAAGCTTTAATTTCTACCAGTCTGAGATCCACAATCTTCTTCATCTATCATCCTAAGACACACAAGCTTCTCATTCTGCCATTGTGGAACCCCCAGGCTCCTCTTTCTTCCATCCTGAGACCCATAAGGTTCTCCTTTTTCTCACCCCCAAACTCCTCCTGACTTCCTGACATCTACATGTTCATCTTCCACCATCCCTGACCCCAAACACACCGTTTTCTAGCATCCTAAAACACAGATCTCCAGATCTCTCTGATTGTGAAGCCCATAAGCTCCTCCTCTGCCACCCTGAGACCTTCAGGTTTCTCTTCTTTTCTCCTCATTTCTCTCTATACCCCTTTCTCTTCTCTCTCCCTTTTTCCTCTCTTGTACACACACTCATTCTCATTCATCCTTTCATGCTTTTTTTCTCTGCCCTATTCTTTCCTTCTTTTCTCAAACTCTTTTATAAACTGCTTATAATATAAAGCAGTTAGAGTTACTGTGAGGGTGAGGTTTGAAGAGGTGTGTTTGAGAAACGAAAATGGAAAAAATTTGTGTGTGTGTGTGTGTGTGTGTGTGTGTGTGTGTGTGTGTGTGTGTGTGTGTGTTTGAGAGAGAGAAAGAGAAAGAGCAGAGGCATTGTTTCTATAATGGCACTAGATAAGAACTTGATGTTAAAAACCAAAGAATGACAGATGCTTATCTGTGGCAGTAACGTTTTTGAAAATGTGTGCGTGTTTTCACAGAAATGTGTGTGTGTGTGTGTGTGTGTGTGTGTATGTGTGTTGGAGAGATAGAGAGAGCGAGAGATAGAGAGAGAAAGATAAATATAAACCTAAGCTGATAAGCCAAATTTTCACCCATAAGTGAGATTTTTTGGCAGTTGGTAGAGATAAGTGTGTGTGTGTGTGCGTGCGTGTGCGCCCAATACGCTTAAAACAATCGGACCTGTTTAATCTTTACAACTTGACAGAGATTCAGTCGTTACACTGACACAAACTTCCTTCTCACAAGGTCATGTGATCAAAGTGACCTCATGTGACCTGCAAAGCCGCATCACCAGCCCTTGTTATTATTGCCTTTTAAATTCTTGATTGTGATTGGTCAGAAAGTAAGAAAGCCTGTACAAGCAAAAGCTGCTTTTTGTCTTTTTTAACTTCAAGAAAGAGAGAGAGAGGGAGAGAGAGAGAGAGAGAGAGAGAGAGAGAGAGAGAGAGAGAGAGAGAGAGAGAGAGAGAGAGAGCGTGATGGTAGTTGTAGTGGTAGTTGTAGTGGTAGTGGTAATGGTAGTAGTGGTGGTGGTGGTTTTTGTAGTGGTATTTAATTAGTATTTATTTGGAATACTGTGTGTGTGTGTGTGTGTGTGTGTGTGTGTGTGTGTGTGTGTGTGTGTGTGTGTGTGTGTGTGTGTTTAAACAGAGCAGAAGTTATTCAGTTCTTCTCATGTGGAATCTGTTTGTGTGATTTATTTTCTTATTATGAGATTATAGATCAGATTATCAGATCGGATTAAACAGTAGCACTACAGATTACTGCATAAACTCTAATCCCAGTGGGAAAAGAGTTTTATTCATTTAGTTTTGTCCACACAGTGTATTTTGAAAGAAAAACAATGTATGTCATACATGAGATTGTACATTGTACAGTTATTCAGCCTGTTTGCTGAGATCTATTTTTATATTCCTCATTTATTTGTTCTTTCGAGAAATAAATGTTCTTGAAGAAAAAGAATCAAAAATTGAAGTCGATAGAAATAGTTTGGTCTGTTGTATCGTTTTAGTATAATCCAGATGTTTGTGCCTGAACGTAGACGAGTGATGGATTCATGACGCTGTGACGTTTGTCAGTGTGAAGCGGAAGCGTGTGTTTGACGTGTGCGTGAGACGAACCTGCGAGGCCATATCGATCAGGGTGTTGATCTGCAACTTTGATCCTTCTGGCGTTTTCAGAAAATCCACCAGGCTGCCTAGAAATATCAAACACACACACACACACACACACACACACACACACACACACACACACACACACACACACACACACACACACACATTTTAATTATTGATCTTTTTTTTTTTTATCTATTTTTGACAATAACATTGACCATAACTGTCTACTACTCAATACTAGTAAATACTAGTGTGTGTGTGTGTGTGTGTGTGTGTGTGTGTGTGTGTGTGTGTGTGTGTGTTTGTATATGATGGAATGCAGACTTTAATTTTTCATACAAAAACAAAACAAACAAACAACAACCAACAAATATTTTGCCAAAAGTATTGGGACACCCGACTTTTCCAGCCATATATGTTTTGTTCCCAAACTGTTACCACAGAATATCTGTGGATGCTTCGAGAAGCATGACATTTTCCCTTCACTTAAACTATAAAACCCAAACATTTTCCAGCATGACAATACCCCTGTGCACAAAACCAGTTCCATGAAGATCTGCTTTCCATGGCTTGGAGTGGAAGATCTCCATATTGAGCACTTTTGGGATGAATGTGAACGTTGACTGCACCCCAGGAACCTCGTGACCTTCTCACCTACATCACTACCTGACTTTAATAACACCCTAGTGGCTGAACGAATCTCCACACAAATCTAGTGCAACATCTTCCCAGAAAAGTGGAGGTTATTAAAACAGCAATGGGAACCAAATGTGAGCAACAGTATAGTGGTCACAATCATATAGTGTATAATATTCAATAAAAACTACTAGATTTCATACGCTACAGAAGCACAAGCTTTCGGTTTCAGCCTCATTGTTTTGAAAAAAGAAGAGAAGAATGGAAGGGAGGCGGCAGAGTAACTGATGATATTTCGCTGCCAAGCGTCTTCCAGACCTGATACGAGGGCATGAATAGCAGCAGAGAAACTTTCGATTCTAAAAGGAGAACACAACATTCTCAGGAAATCCCGCGGCCCGTTACTGCCATGCCTGTGACGTCTCGCTCATGTTCCTCAGATGTTTAGGAAAAAGAGGAATGTTTCTGCTTTTAGGAAGTTCCTTCAGGAAAAAGCACTTGCAGGAACTCCAGGAACTCTTGGCATGTCAAAGTTCACAAATCAGGTTTAGACCCCTTACTGAAAAACCATAGAAACTCTCATAGAAGGTTTTAATGGGAATAATGGAATGTGCATTTGGTTTTAATGGTTATAATGGTAAATGTATTGGTTTTAGTGGTTATAATGGGAATAGTAATGGGTTTACTGGTATTATGGGATTAACATTAACTTTTTCATTGGTTTTAAAAGTTATAATGAGATTGATATTGGTTTTAATGGTTATATTGGGAATTGTAATGTGTTTAATGGTTATATTGGGAATTGGATCTATTCCTGTGGTTATAATGGGATCTACATTGGTTTTAATGGTTATAATGGGATCTGTAATGCTTTAATAGTTGTTTTCCTGGTTTTGATGGTTATAGTGGGATTTATATTATTTTTAATGGGTATAATAAGAATTGAAATAGTTTTAATGGTTGTAATGGGACATGTGTAGGTTTTAATGGTCTTTATATGAATTGTATTGGGCTTAATGTTATAATGGGATTGACAATGTTTTTAATGGTTATTACAGAAATGTAATCGATTTGAATGGTTAAAATGGAAACCATAGGGGTTTTAATGGTTATATTGGGATTTGTTTTCATTTGAATGGTTAGAACATGATTTGTTATGTTTTAATGGTTATTGTACTGGTTTTAATGGGTATAATGGGAATTTAATTGTTTTTAATGGTTATAATAGGAATTGTATTGGTTATAATGGTCATAACAAGAATTAAATGGGATTATATTGGGAAATATACTCCCATATTTTAATGGTTATATTGGGGTTTGTTCTAGTTTTGATGGGTATACTGGGATTTGTAATTTTGTAATGGTTATGTTACTGGTTTTTATGGTTATAATGAGATTTGGATTATTTTTAATGGTTATAATGATAATTGTATTGGTTTTAATGGGATTTGTACTGTTTTATAGATTATTTTAATGGTTTCGATGGTTATAATAATAATTGTATTGGTTTTGATGGTTATAATGGGATTTGTACTGTTTTATAGGTTATTTTACTGGTTTTGATGGTTATGATGAGATTTGCAATATTTATAATGGGTATAATAGACATTGTACAGGTCATTTGAATAAGAACGGTATTGGGCTTAATGGTATGTAATGGGATTGGCATTGGTTTTAATAATTATTACCATCAATCTTTTGGGTCTCTGTTGAGTTTGTTGGCATGTTGACATGAATACCAGTAAGGACCAGTAGAACGCTTTTGGGAGCCTAAAGATCACATGTTGGTGTTTAATGGAATCCAATAAAGAACATCGGGGCCTTTAGATGAAGCCTCCAGATTATCAAAGCTTTTTACACCGGTAGAATATAATGGAAGCTATTTGTTGATGGTTTTTAAAAGTTAACAGCTGATGGTTTGTAGTGGGATTTGTAGTGGAAACCATTAGAATTTCTGTAATGTTTTAATTGTATTTTTATCCTACCAGAAGGAGTCTTCGAATCAACCTTCATTTGAATAAATCACAATCGTGGCACTTGTGATTATTTGCGATGAGAAAGAGAAAAGAAAAGAAAGGAAAAGAGAGAAAGAGAAAAGAAAAGAAAGGAAAAGAGAGAAAGAGAGAAAAGAGGGTGTAAAAACACAGAGGCCAAAAACAGCAACAACACAAACAGCAGTTGTCAGTGCGTCGCTTCCTCATCAAGGGGCTTTTTGTTTTCGCGAGGTCGCTCGAGGAGAACAGCGTGTGCTGGGATTCACATGACAACACGTACGGTATTTGTGCGAAAGCAACACCGGGTGTGTGTGTGTGTGTGTGTGTGTGTGTGTTCATGCAGAGTTGAACGATTTTTGGAGCTCTGAGGATCAGAAAGCAGCTGATGGAGAGATCCACTGAGCAGGAGGAGACGAAGACGTACACACTGTGTTTTCTTCCTTTTGCACTACAGCAAATTCACAGCGATTCATAGTTTTTATCTGTTTATTGTCGCAAAGCGTCTTTAGTAAAACCCCCGCTGTGCGAGCAGACAGAGGTTCGAAATACACGTATTTTATGATCTTTTTAGTGCCGCGTTAGAAACTAAAAACATACTGCACGCAATTAGACAGAAATTCTCTCCAGCGTGCGAACGTGGGATTCTCAGTAGGTGATTATTATTATGGGATGTACAGGTTTCTTCTCGTTGTTGCTTAGCGCCAACAACGACGGCACCTCCCTTCGCGTGCCATAAAAGTCACGTCATGTTTGTTCCTGCATGGGCTTCTCCCAGAAGAGAAGTGCGCACTTCTCTCCCGACAGAGAAGTGAATCTCCGAAACGGTTTGCACATGAGCTACAAAACGCTCACAATGGTCACCTCGCGACAATGAGGCCAGTTCCCGTTTTTGTCTACGACTGTTTTCTCTTCAAGTAATGGAACAGGTTTTTGGAGGGCATGCAGGAGAAATTGACTTCACCTGCCACACGTGGTTCTTCTCCAAACTGTTATCACAAAGCTGGAGGCACACAATTGTCTTTGGATGCGGTGAAATAAGATTTTGTTCACTTAAACTTGGAAACCCGAACGTGTTCCAGCATGGCAGTGAAGATCCCCTTTACATGGTTTTAAGTGGAAGATCTCCTGCTGTAAAGCTCTGATCTCAACCCTGAACATGACGAATGTGAACGCTAAATGCACCCCAGGTCTCCTCACGTCTCCTATATCAGTCCCTGACTTTACCAACACCCAAATGATCACAAACTCTAGTGGAACATCTTCCCAAAAAAGGGAATGATAAGAGCAAAGCTCAGTGGTTGAAGCTGGACTGTGGATTTGGAAGGTCACAAGGTCAAATCCCAGCACCACCACTAAGCTGCAAATGTCGGGCCCTTGAAAAAGGCCCCTAATCCTTAACTGGCTGGTTGTAAGTGGCTCTGGATAACGGTGTCTTCCAAATGCCATAAATATAAATATTATTGATCCCAAGTGATGATTTTTTTAACCACAGGATCTCTTTCGATCTTATAGCAGCACATTTTCTGTAAAATTCAGTTTGAGTTCAGGATTTTTTAGCTGGCTTGCACGTGGGCTTCACATATCCCAGTGATATTAGAAAGCTGGGGTCAGCCATGATACAGCGCTTCTGGAGCACAGAGGGGTTAAGGGCCTTGCTCAAGGGCCCGAACAGTGTTGGCCAGGGGTTGAACCACTGAACTTTCATCTAATACCTAATAAAAAAATACAGTGTATGGAGAAAAAGTTTGCTGTTATTTACATTTACAGCATTTGGCAGATCCTCTTATCCAGAGTGATTAAGGGCCTTACTCAGGGGCCCAACAGTGGCATCTGGGTGTGACTTTGATTTGAACTCACAATCTTCTTATCAAAAGTCCAACGCCTTCGGATTCTGGAGCTTAAGGATTGAGGAGCTTCCTGGGGTTCAGCCAGCATTCACATTCAATTATGTTCAATAGCGTTGGAGCTCTTCAGCAGGAAGATCTTCCAGATAGATCTTTTTAAAGCTCGCTTTGGAACAGGTTTGGGTTTCGTAGCTCAATTGAAGGTACAATTTAATGCTACCACCTCCAAAGACGTCCGATACAATCCGAGATTGTGGGAACAGTTCGGTGGAAGGAGCACAGACGGTTGGAAAAGACGGGTGTCCTGATATTTTGGTCCTGTAGTCGTGTATATGCTTGCTGTTAGTGTGAAGGTGTGTGAAGGAGAGTCGGGAGGAGTGGACGACTTGTGTAGCTATTTGTGTACAAACCACAAAACAGAGAGAGCGAGAGAGAGAGAGAGAGAGAGAGAGAGAGAGAGAGAGGGAGGGAGAGAGAGAGAGATCTGTCCGTTTGAGGGAGAAAGTCAGCGAAAGCTCTTGATGTTCTCAGTGTTGCTATTTTTGAAGGTGACCTATGCAACCTGTGTCACTTCAACTTTGATGTTCTTTTTTTTTAGATGCTGCAGAAAGCTTCGCAAGCCTCATCCGGCCTTAAACACACACACACACACACACACACACACACACACACACACACACACACACACATCTTCAAGGTCATAGGCTGTTGTTTTTTCGGGTTTTTTTTCTACAAGGAAGCCGGTATACGTTTTTGTTGAACCACACACACACACACACACACACACACACACACACACACACACACACACACACACACACACACACATTCGTGACAGGAAACGCTTTTTTTTTTTTTTTTTTTTTTTTTTGCACGCTTTACGAGTGGAACTTTCCCAGAATCCCCCAGCAGACCAGACATTACCCAGTGATGAGTAAGTTCATGTTTGTAGTCTCTGGTGAATTCTTGTATCAGCTATTCAGGTTCAAGCGTGTGTGTGATGTGGACACACACACACACACACACACACCCACACCCACACACACACACACCCACACATACACACACACACACACACACACACACACACACACACACACACACACACACCCACACATACACACACACACACACACCCACACCCACACCCACACACACCCACACATACACACACACACACACACACACACACCCACACATACACACACACACACACACACACACACACACACACACACACACACACACACACACACACACACACACACACACATACTGAAAGTTTAATACTTTAATATGTTAGATCAGGGTTTGTAAAGTAACGTGTGAAAACAGACACAATATCCTGTACGTTCATGGCTCGGTCATAATACATCACATTTTATTGCATCCTGCAGACACCCGTATCTTATTAGGGTTGAGGGGCCTTGTTCAAGGGCCCATCAGTGGCACCCTGGTGAGGCTGGAATGCGAACTCATGCCCTTCCAATCCAAACACTAACATTTGATCCACTAAACTTACACTCCTCTGGATCAGGGAGGGATCACATTCTCATGGTGGATGATTTCATATCCTGGTGAACTCAATGTTTTATTCAGTTAAATGCTACTGAAATGGTCAGATGTAGTGATTGATGCAAAAGACTTTTCTAGCCATATGTGCTTCTTCCCCAAACTGTTCCCACAAACTTGGGTGTGCACTCCAACTACAAGATTCAAATTTGTTTTTTTAATCAGACCACACGGACCAGCCGTCGCCCCACACGTGCATCAATGATCCTCGTTCACCCCCGATCCTGTCACCAGTTCACCACTGTTCCTTCCTTGGATCACTTTTGATAGACACTGACCATTGCAGACCACCAACATCCCACAAGAGCTGCAGATTTGGAGACGCTCTGACCCAGACGTCTAGACGTCTCAATTTGTCAAACTCGCTCAAATCCTTACGCCAATTTTTTCTGCTTCTAACATCAACTTTGAGGACAAAATGTTCACCTGCTGCCTAAAAAATAAATCCACCCACTAACAGGTTCCAGGATGAAGAGATCATCATTGTTCTTCACTTCATATATATATATATACTGTGTGTTATACTTATGCAGCACTTAACACACCTTTTATCTGCATTTCATCCACACACACACACACACACACACACACACACACACACACACACACACACACACACACACACACACACACATACACACAGTGTGACAAAAATCTCCAGAATCAACACACACTACAATACATGACTTATTCACACACAGCTCTTTAAACCCAGCGCCTGAAAAACTTTCACAAACATGACGGAATTAACACAACACCGCAACGTCCTTTTTAAACCCTCTGCTAGAACAAAGGAACCTGCTGAGGATTGAACTCACAAATCTCCCAAATACTGGAACTGGGTCAATAAGTAAAATCCAGCTTAAACTTTGAAAACACTCTCCTTTTGAACCCAGGACAGAAGACACGTACGTGCAGCTACACGTTTAACGTAAACAGGTGAAGAGAAGCGAGTGTAGATTCTGCATAAACCACCACGGATTCATCAGACATCCGACTTTCTCCATCTCTTCCGCTTACCGTTCTCCATGTACTCTGTGACGATGTAGATGGGTTCCTGCGTGACCACGGCGAAGAGACGAACGAGCCGTAGGTGCTGCAGGTTCTTCATTAGGTTCGCTTCAGCCAGGAACGCCCCGATGGACATGGTTCCCGCTTTCAGACTCTTGATAGCCACTCTCCGGTTATTATTGTACAAACCTGGGTGGGTAGAAAGAAGTCAATAAACACCTAATCATTCATGTTTCTTTCTTCTCTTTCTGTCACTCTCACTCTCTTTCTTATGCTCCTGAGATACCACTACCATCCCGTTTCCTACTTAGACCTGCCTGATCTTTCCTACTTGGACCTGCCTGATCCATTGATGCCCTATGAAGTTCTCTTCAGTTGTGCAGTTCAGTATGTTCTCCATACGAACAGCCTAAAGATCTATGAGGTTCCTCAAGAGCCATGTAGAAGGATTTGGACTAAATAGCGTGCTACAATGGTTTAATTGCCGTGAGCAGGTTTGCACTTCAACCTCAACCTCAATGATAGATCTCAGGTCTTTTTTGAGTTTGGTTCTTCCTAAGGTTTCTTTTTTATTCCCAGCAGTGAAACGCATTCGAGTAAATGTACTTCGTTACTGTGCTTTAATCATTTTGTGGCTACTTTCTAGTTTTTATTGAGAATCAATGCTATAAGCAAATCTTTCTCTCGATTCAACTACATTTATCAGCTCGGAGTATTTGGTTCTGTATTATGCTAACCAGGTTTTTGCTAATTGCGCAAAGGGGATGATTCTGGTGGGCTTATAAAACGAAACAAAACAAAACACAAAACAAAACAAAACAAAACAGGACATTCACTCAATTTTGTGCCGCTATTTAATGTAAAGGAATGTTAGCATGTTAAAAAGGTCGAGGTGGCATGCTAGGTGTCATGGTGGTCTGTTTATTTGTCCCTGAAATCCCCTTCTTGCTGTATGCTGCTGTGTATTTGGTAACTGTCTGTGATTAGAACAGGACAATACACAGATGGAGTGTCAAGATAACGGGGTTATAGCCGTGATCACGACACGGCAGCTTCCTGTTTAGGGTTGAATAACAAACGAGCGCCAATGAGAAGAGCGAAGTGACCTGATCGTGCGATCACAATCAGTTAATCTGAGAAAGCCGAACAATAAAACACAGCGAACAGAGCGTTCTCTCAACGCCAACGTGTCGGACAACGATGTGTTCTGATAAACAAACGGAAACGTCAGAGTTTATGTTCAGCCTGAAATGTGTCTATTCCTATTTCTCTCCTCAATTGTGCAATAACAATAATAATTAGTTACACATGCAAAAGCTTTTTATAGCTATTATTCTTACTTTTCTCCCATCTGTTATTAATATGTAACTCAATATGTGTTATTTACATTTTCTTTTTACTCTGAGCAACTGCAGTCAAATCATTTCGCTTTAAATGTTCTTATTAGCTTTCCCTATTAGCCCACTGCATTTAACTAGCCTAGCAATCTTTTGTTAGCCTTTTATATTTTACCAAATTAGCAGTTTAATGGTGGTGCTGGGATTTGAACTCACAGAGCACAGTAATCTCTTAACCCTGAGCCTCACCAACAGCTAGCTCATAGCTAGCTAATAGCTCATAGATAGCTCATGGATAGCTAGCTCACAGCTAGCTCATAGCTAGCTAGCTCATAGCTATCTCATAGCTAGTTCACAGCTAGCTCATATCTAGCTCATAGATAGCTCATAGATAGCTTATAGCTCATAGCTATCTAGCTCATAGCTAGCTCATAGCTCATAGATAGCTCATTAATATAGTAACGTATGAAAACAGACACAATATCCTGTGCGTTTATGGTTCGGTCATAGTACGTCACATTTTATGGCATCCTGCAGACACCCGTATCTTATTAGGGTTGAGTGGCACCCTGGTGAGGCTGGGATGCGAACTCATGCCCTTCCAATCCAAACACCAACATCAGAAGAGTGGAGCTCATTATAAGAGAAAATTGAGACTGAATTTGTAATGGGATGCTCACAAACATTTGTCTTTATGGAGTATTTGGGCTCCTGAATGCACAGAAGTTTCCCAGCAAAATAAAAGTTATAGATGAATTGTGTTCAGGGACATTACATTCCTGCACCATTGACTTTCCTCTGGTTTCCCAGGCGAGGATCCTCATTCAGCGCTTTGTAGCATCTGAGCAGACGTACTCGGATTACTGCACGCTCAGGTCGAGACGTGTTTCCTCACATCTCTCAATTATTCATTCGATTTCTAAAGGCTTAACCCAGATCTTCAGATGCAAGTAGCGACAAATTCACACAGACGTTTTTAAACAAAGACATGAGAACACCCATAGAGAGAGAGAGAGAGAGAGAGAGAGAGAGAGAGAGAGAGAGAGAGAGAGAGAGAGAGAGAATGAGGGTTTACCGCCAATGGACACTAAATAATTTTTAATGATGATAAGATCTGATTTATTTTACTTTACTATTTGTTTAGTCATCAACGTTTGGCACCGCAGAAGGCGGTCTGTGTAAAATGAAAACCCGAGCTTTTGTGTGGTGTGTGTGGTGTGTGTGTGTGTGTGTGTGTGTGTGGTGTGTGTGTGTGTGGTGTGTGTGTGTGTGTGTGTGTGTGTGTGTGTACAGCTGCTGGTTGCCTTACAGGTAAAAGGACATCAATGGGAGTGAACATGATACAACATGATCAGTAATCACATTTTCATCTCAAGCACCAAAAAGGTTGCAATGTTTTTTTTTTTTGTTTTTTTTTTATCTTGCTTGCACACAACTAATCTGTGTAATATGTACAGTATATATGATTTATCAATAATAATTAGTTGTATTATTATAAACAAGGCTGTTAATTAGTAGACACGCCCCATTTTCATTCACCCGCCCTCCTTTTTCGGTCCACAAAGAAAAACATGATACTTTTACAGCCATAACGTTTCACATTATACGGCCAAAAATATTGGGACACCCAACTTTTCCGTGCCTCCATCTGCTTTCCATGGGTTGAAATGGAAGATCTCCCTGCCATTGAGCTCCAACCCTACGGAACACCTATGTTTCACACTGACTGCCCCCAGGCCTCTAGTGATTGGAAGATCGAAATCATTTTAGTGATTTGGAATCTCATTCATCAGAATTAACGAATTTTCTTTTGAAGTCGATTCGTTCCTTTGATCAGAAATTCCAAAAAATGGTGCGTTTTCAATATGCAGATTCCCAACACGTCTACATATACCGACTTTGACTATAGTTCCAATAATTTATATAAAGTGAGTATTAGGGTAAGTGGCTAACGCTAGCGCTATGGATTGTTTAGCGTTTTATGTTCAGCTTCAAGAATGTTTCTTAAAAGGAGAAAATCCTGACAATTTCAAATATCGAGGGAGTGAATGAATGATGAAAGGAATGAAGAAATTTGTTAAAGTCTGCTGAAATAAATAGAACAGTTCAGTAGAACTTATGTTTTGAAAATTAAATATTAAATGTAAAACACACACTGAACTGCATTATTAAAAAAACGACAAGCATTTTTGTGTTTCGCATTTGTATCGAAGTTGATCTGAACTGTGACTTAAAAAACGAGGTACATACCGAACAGTGAATTTTGTGTACCTTTACACCCCTAATATGTACAGGTGCATCTCAATAAATTAGAATATCATTAAAAAGGTGATTTATTTCAGTAATTCAGTACAAAAATGTATTATAATATCTCCAAAAATTAGAATACTTCATAACACCAATCAAAAAAACATTTTAAGTGAATTGTTGGCCTTCTGGAAAGTGTTTATTTTCTGTACATGTACTCAGTACTTGGTCGGGGCTCCTTTTGCTTTAATTACTGCCTTAATTGGGCGTGGCATGAGGTGGTATAGAAGCTCAGGTTTCTTTGAGAGCGGCCTTCATCTCCTCTGGATTTTTTGATCTCTTGTTTTTTATTTTCCTCTTGATAATATTCCAGAGATTTTCTGTGGAGCTCAGGTCTGGTGAGTTTGGTCCAGTCAATCACACCAACACCATGGTCATTTAACCAACTTTTGGTGCTTTTGGCAGTGTGAGCAGGTGCCAAATCCTGCTGGAAAATGAAATCAGCATCTCCATAAAGCTGGTCAGCAGAGGGAAGCATGAAGTGCTCTAAAACTTCCTGGTAGATGTCTGTGCTGAACGTGGACTTGATAAAACACAGTGGACCAACACCAGCAGATGACACGAGTCTCCAAACCAACATCAACTGTGCAAACTTTACACTGGACCTCAAGCAGCTTGGATTCTGTGCCTCTCCTCTCTTCTTCTTCTTCTTCTTCTTTTTCCAGACTCTAGGACCCTGATATCCAAATGAAATGCAAACTTTCCTTTTATCTGAAAATATGACTTTGTGCCACTGAGCAACAGTCCAGTCCTTTTTGTCCTTTGTCCAGGTAAGACACCTCTGACGTTGTCTCTGGTTCAGGAGCAGCTTGACACAAGGAACGAGTCAGTTGTAGCCCATGAAGACGTCTGTGTGTGGAGGCTCTTGAAGCAGTGACTCCAGCTGCAGTCCACTCTTTGTGAATCTCCACAAATTCTTGAATGGGCTTCATTTCACCTTTTTCTACCATGTTTTTTTCTTCCATTCAACTTTCCATTAATGTGCTTGGATACAGCAGTCTGTGAACAGCAGCTTCTTCAGCAATGACCTTTTGTGTCTCACCCTCCATGTGCAATATCATCTTCTGGACAACTGTCAAGTCAGCAGTCTTCCACCATGATTGTGGAGCCTGAACCAGACTGAGACACCATTTAAAGGCTCAGGAAACCTGAGCAGGTGTTTGTATTTAATGAGCTGATCAGAGTGAGACATCACGAGTCTGAACCTTTTCACAATATTCTTCACAATTTTGGGTTTTTATCAGCTGTGAGCCAAAATCATCACAATGAAAAGAAATAAACACTTGAAATATATCTGTGTGTGTGTGTGTGTGTGTGTGTGTGTGTGTGTGTGTGTGTGTGTGTGTGTGTGATGAATCTTTATAATATACGAGTTTCACTTTTTGTATTGAATTACTAAAATAAATCAACTTTTTAATGATATTGTAATTGATGCACCTGTAAATAAACTACATAACATTTATAGGAGTCATGTGACCAAAGAATGAAAGACTTTGACCAGATGACTCCTGAAATGGACTACTGTATACTGTTTCCTGTGTAATGCACTGCATATTGGTTACGGGATTCACGTGAAAAAAAAAGAATGAAAAACCCGGAAAAGAAGAATCGAGAGATCAACTTCTCAACTTATGTTTCCTGTCCATAACCTACAGAGATCTTGCGATGCTCTGCTGGTGCGCGTCCAGTAGAAAATGAACGAATCACTCTTTGAGACGACTCGTTCTTCTGAGTCACTTTTTCGAAATGAATCATGACAAGCCTCCTGACCTCACCTTCACTGGTACCTTGTATCTGAATGCAGCCCAAATCTCCACAAAATGGTGGAACATCTTCCCAGAAGAGTTGAGTTGAGTTAAGTTTATTATTAAAGCAAATGTGGATGAGATGTTAACAAAAACAAACAAAAACAAACCTATGATCTGGTGTCCACAAAATAGAGACTTCACAACACTTTTGTCATCGTAGCTAGCTGACTAGCTGGTTTTGATGACCCAAAACAAGAGAACTTAGACAGTAAATCGGCTCTTCAGGCTCGATTGATTGTTCATTGGAAAAGATGGATGTAACTGTAAATAAATGAACGCTAAATATGGTAAATAGCAATTGTTATCATTGTGTGTGTGGTTTGGTGTGAGAGGAGGTTTTAGGAAAATCCCTTGGTTCAGGTTTGTTGTACTGGTTGTTCTGTACTGACCCATCCAGACTTCTCCAAACTGTCCCTGTCCCAGCCGTCTCTCCAGTTTGAGGGACTCGCGTGAAATCTCCCACTCGTCCTGCCACCACGGCTTCTGCGGCATTCGCGTCTGGCACGGCTTCACCAGACGTGTGCACAAGCCGTCTGCATCTCCTGCACGGCGAGAGAGAGAGAGAGAGAGAGAGAGAGAGAGAGAGAGAGAGAGAGAGAGAGAGAGAGAGAGAAAGAAAGTGAGAACAATGCTCAGGGTTTAGAACAGACAAATCTCTCTGAAGACAAAGGAAGTGATACACGGGTTTCAGCATGCAGGGTGAAGCCACACACTGACGGAAACCAAGCAAAGCGCTTCAGATCTTTGAAGGCTCAGAGCTCGTCTTGCTCGAGCTGCACTATTTTATTCCATTGTAGAGGTGAGAGCGTGAAATCGTGGCCCCCATGCACACGTCTCGTGGCTGCTACGTGCACGAGAGCGACTCTTTCGCGATATAGCAAGAACAATACGGAAAGCTGATGCGAATTTTCTCCTCTGTTGAAAGAAGGTTAATGTCCAATCTAAGCAGATTGCTATCTGCATTGTGGGTAATCAGTGATGAGAAGTTGGAGTGAAGCCGCCACCAGTTTCCATCCTGGATTTCAGGATTGTTGTTTTATAACACACACCTTATCTATGAAAGATCAAATCGTGAAATCTTTCATGAATAGTGTATGTAGCGTTACGAAGCACTGACACTGGAGACTTGTTCCAAAATTGTCAGGTCCACACCAGTTTTTGACCATGTGTCATGGGGATGTCACCGGACTGTCATTGGTGTGTCGCAGATATGTCATAGATGTGTCATAGCTGTCATGTATTCATTTCAGAGGGGTGTCATTGGTGTGTCGCAGATATGTTGTAGGCATATCATAGGTGTGTCATAGGCTAGTCATAGGTGTGCTGCAAGCATGTCATAGACATGTAATAGACCTTTCAGAAGGATGTAATTTGTTATTGGGGTGTTGCAGATATATGTTTTAGGGATGTCATATGTGTGTCATAGGCATGTCATATGTTTGATGCAAGCATGTCATAGGCATGTTGTAAGCATTTCACAAGCATGTCGTAGGTATGGCACTTGTGTGTTGTATATTCGTCATTGGTTTCTCAAAAGCATCCATCATGCGTCATTGGTGCGTGGTAGGCGTGTCCTAGGCATGTTGTAACGGTACATCAGCCTTAACCCTGAGACATTGGAGTGAAGATGTGGATTGTTTAGCATTGAGAATACGTACGGGAGTAATGCTTGACGAGCTCAGCCAGGGTGGGGAAGGAGATCTTGCTGGTGATGTAGAAGCCGCCGGCATCCAGGTTGCGGATTCTGTAGTGCTTGATTACGTCGCCTTGATTGTGATCCAGATCTCGCACCGAGACAGAGAAGCTGCCTGTGAAGCAGAGGAACATTCAAGCTCTGAAGACTTCATGTTCTCTGTTCTACTGCACACTGATGTATTTATATCACATGTTAAAAAGGAAGATCTGAAGATCTGAAGATGTTCATAAAATATGCATCAATTTCACAACTTTCTCTATACTCCCAGCATTGGTATGATTATCACGAAGAGCGCTGTAGAATTCCTTTCTTCATTATTTAAAATATTATAGCCAGTACGTTTAATGAAAATTTTTTTTTTTTATTTCTCAGCCTTACATTGACAAATTATGGTAAAATATTCGTACAGAAACTGTATAAGTATAATAATAATAATTGATAATAATAATAATAATTATTATTATTACTATTATAACAGTCAGTACTACCTATCTATCTATCTATCTATCTATCTATCTATCTATCTATCTATCTATCTATCTATCTATCTATCTAAACACAATTTGATAAAATCTGATTACAGAAACTATATTATTATTATTATTATTATTATTATTATTATTATTATTTATTAGTATTCTTTTTAGAACAGTATTTATTTGTTGATTTATTTTTATTTATAAAAAAAGGCGTATATTAATAAAGTATGATAGAATCTGGTTGCTGCCACTCTTGGGCCCTTGAGCAAGGCCCTTAACCCTCTATGCTCCGGGGGTCCCTTACGAGGGAAATATCAAGGTCCGTGACGTCGGAGTGACGTGGGGCCGCCTTCCCGTGGGCTCACCACCTGCAGGAGGGACCGTAAGGGACGGTGCTGTGAAGATTGGGCAGCAGTCGAAGGCGGGGGCCTGCTTAGACTGCTGCCCCCGCGACCCGAATTACGGATAAGTGGGAGAAAATGAATGATTAATGAAGAATCTGGTTGCAGAAATTAAATAATAATAATAATAATAATAATAATAATAATAATAATAATAATAATAATAACAGCTATTATTATAATTATTATAATTATTATTATTGCATTAAAAATTTTATTTAAATGTATTATTATTTATAATAAATTCAAATTTATTGTTATTTATAACCATATGAAATCATCTGAAAACAGTTTGCTACCACGAGCAGAGCTCCGAGTTACACATTTATAATGTCTGATGCCTCGGCATTTCAGGAAGTGAAAGTTTTTTGAGGAATATTTCTCATAATTTCTTGTTATGTGAAAGAGTTTCTCACACGTGTACAGTAGCTTCGTGTGTGTCATAAGCAGGTACAATACATTTGCATATTTCAGGCAAAAAAAGGGGGAAAGAAATCATGTTTAGATCACAAAAATGTTAAGCTTGAACTGTAAATTACTGTAATAGAAATGTAAATAATAATAATAATAATAATAATAATAATAATAATAATAATAATAATAATAATAATAATAATAATAATAATTCTGTGTGATGTTTTGCATATTTTCCATTTAAACCCGGGTTCAAATTTCTGCGTTTTTCTTTAATTAATCACAGGAAGTAAGTCGTGTTCGTTGTGATCGTCTGCGTTACCTGGAGCGGTCTCGCTCTCTCGGATCAGGAAGGAGCCCTGAGTGTTGCCAGGAGCCAGGAGGTGCCTCATGGCATCATTTCTGGACAGATTCTTGAAAAACCAGCTGCAACGGAAGCAAAAACAGCGACAGTGAAGCACATGACCATATATGAAGAATGCTGAGGATGCTTTGATTCAGATCCTGTCTATTTATTGAAAGTGCTGCATATTTTCCTTCCTCCTGCACACATGAAACTGAAATGTGATTAGTCAGGGAGGCCTGGTGATGCATTTAGGGGTATTTCAGAGGTATTTCCTCACACGCCCCTGCAGGCACCTACACACCTCTGCTGTTAATCACACACAATATCATGTAAATCTGCTCTCTGTCCGAGACCTGACCTCATTTATCAAACAAGATATGAAAGAAATCTCCAGGCTGAATGTTCTTCCATGTTCTTACTTCAAATTGTAGATCCTCAGGTTCTAATGTCTGAATGGGATTGAAGGTTATTAAGAATGCATTGTTTTAGCTTCTGAGATCTTGAGATCTCCTGAAAAGATTCCTACAGTTCAAACTACGAGGCATTAGAAGGTATAAAGACACCAAACAGGATAAAAAAAGACACGATTTCAGGTTAAAAGTCCACCTCCTGAGCGTGTGAGGTTGTGTGGTGGTTGTTTTCTTTCAGCTCGAGCTTTTGAGTTGTAGGCATGTCTGAGTGAGTGTGTGTGTGTTTGTGTGTGTGTGTGTGTGCTGGTTTGAACGTACGGTTCGGTCTCCATGCTGTTTAGCTTGGCCACAAAGTTACGCGGCACGTAACCCTTCTGTCCCGTCGACAGAGACTCGGCCATGAACCATTCAGGATCTTCACTGAGACGGAAGAGAAAACAGAGGACATTTTTATTTCATATGTAATTGAGAGAGTTGTAGGTTTATGTTTAGAATAAATACGCTGTTCTGTGATACACAGTTTCCAGGCAAACAGGAAGCCTCGGAGAAAAAGTGTTTTCTTTTTAAGCAAATGATCGACGGAAATGTAGAAATCTACATTTACTGCGACTTCTATTCTATCTATCTTTATTATTTTTTTATATTTTTTATTTAACATTTTATTATATATTATATCTTAAATATAAGTCACTGAAAAATATATATGCCTACCTATATACCATATATACCACCAATATGCCCTAAATGCTATTCATTAATAAAAATTAAAATAAACATTTAGAAATATTGACTTAACGTTTAATTTGTGCCGCCACTTTTACCAAACAATTACCAGTAAAAATTTATTTTAGAATATGACCTGTTTTTTTTGCTTTTTTTGAAACCATAAAATTCAATAAATAAAAGATTAAATATTTCTAAATGAATTATAATTGCAGAAATAAGTCAATTCATTTATTTTAGAATACGACCTGTTTTGTGTTTTTACCTATTCTTTTACCATAAAATTAAATAAATAAATGCTAAAATATTTCAAAATTATTATTCTAATCGCACAAATGAATTAATTCATTAATTCAACTTTAAATTACTATAATCTTTTACAAATTATTTAAAAAAAAAAACAATAAAAATCCAACAATTTTATTTTTTAAATAAACATTCAGTTTTTTGTCTAAATCATTTCTATATATTTAATATATATTAAAATAAGTAAAACTATTGTGTTTCATCCAAACCAGTGTATATAAAAGTCTTAACATATGCTACAAAATAATAATTAAAAATGAAAACATTTCTTGATTTCCCTTTGAGATATATTTTCCATTATACACTCACCAGCCATATTATTAGGAACACTTGTACCCCTGATTAGTCAGAGAGTTATCGAATCGATCCGATCATGTGGTACGAGCGCAAGGCAAAAAATCCTGTCAAAAGCTTCGATTCGAGTTCATGTCAAGCAGAAGAGTGTTTCAGAAGCTGCTGATATGATCTTTATATACATTGAGCCCACAGTTTACACTGTTACATTGGGGCTCAGTTCTGTAGACAGAAAATCAGTTTAATACCAACTCTTTTACACGTGTGGTGAGCTGAAAAGCATGTCAACCTGCCAAACCTTTAGGAGGATGGGCTACGATGGCAGAAGACCGCCTCAAGATCCACTTCTGAGGCTATAAATGCCTTAATGTGACTTTATGATGTTTGATGTGAAAATACACTAAAGTTCATGTCATGACTGTATTTGATGCTCTGCTGAAACCTGATTGGCCGATTAAAAAATTTAATGAATAATCGTTGACATTTATGGTCATTTGGTAGATGCCCTTATCCAGAGCGACTTATGGTTGTGTCAATTTTACAGCTGATCAATTCAGGCTTAATGTCCCAGCAGTGGCAGCTTTGTGGTTCTGGGATTTGAACTCCTTCTGATCCTGAGTCCAACATCTCCCACAAGTGAATGACCAAGGCACTGCTGTTCCTATTAAAGTGGCCAGTAAGAGTTTCTCCTCGAACTGTATTCGAAATGAAAACGATCACAGTGCTGAAGACTGGATCCAATAATAAAGGAAAATAAAACGTATTTAATCTCTTACTCGTTGATGATCTTCATCTTCTCGCCTTTCTCAAAGCCCAGGTCATCAGCATGGCAGGGTTGATAGGTGTACTTGGCCACCACTAAGGTATCTGAAACACAACAACGATTAGAAATTAAGATGTTTCATAAATGTATATTTTTCACCACTATATAGACAAAAGAATTGGGACTTTTTCAGCCACATGTCGTTTTCCTCCAAAACTGTTACCACAAAGTTGGAGGCACACAATTTTAGGACATCCTAGAAATTTGTAGCATGAAAGGTCCTGAACTCGGAGACCCAAACCTGTTCCAGCATTACAAGAAATGCACAAAACCACCTCCATGAAGATCTGCTTTTCATAGTTTGGAGTAGAAGATCTCCTGCAAAAGAGCTCTAAAGCCCATTATCTTTTAAATGAATGTGAACACTGACAGCACCCCAGAAACCTCCTCTCCTCTCCTCTCCTCTCCTCTCCTCTCCTCTCCTCTCCTCTCCTCTTCTCTCCTCTCCTCTCCTCTCCTCTCCTCTCCTCTCCTCTCCTCTCCTCTCCTCTTCTCTCCTCTCCTCTCCTCTCCTCTCCTCTCCTCTCCTCTCCTCTTCTCTCCTCTCCTCTTCTCTCATAACATAAAGTGTAAATTGTGCTCCTGTTGGCTGAAGGAGTAGAAGGAGAGGAGAAAGACGTCTACAGAGACGGCAGGGAAAGGAGCAGTGCAGGAGAGTGGAGGTTCGGGTTGGTACTTTAAATGTTGGTACTATGACTGGTAAAGGGAGAGAGATAGCTGATATGATGGAGAGGAGAAAGGTAGAGATGTTGTGTGTTCAGGAGACCAAGTGGAAAGGGAGTAAGAGCAGGAACATTGGAGGTGTTTAAACTGATCTATCATGGTGTGGATGGAAAGAGAAATGGTGTAGGGGGGATTCTGAAGGAAGAGTACAGTAAGAGTGTAGTGGAGGTGAAGAGAGTTTCTGATAGGGTGATGATCGTGAACCTGGAAATTGAAGGGATGATGATAAATGTCATCAGTGTTTATGCTTCACAAGTGGGTTGTGAGATGGAGGAGAACAAAAAATTCTGGAGTGATTTAGATGAATTGGTAGAAGGTGAACGTAGGGATTAAAGATTGGTGATTGGTGCAGATTTAAATGGGCATGTAGGTGAAGGGAACAGAGGTGATGAGGAGGTGATGGTACGTTTGGCCTTAAGGAGAGGAATGTGGAAGGGCAGATGGTGGTAGATTTTGCTAAAAGGATGGAAATGGCAGTGGTGAACACGTATTTTAAGAAGAAGGAGGATCACAGGGTGACGTATAGGAGTGGAGGAAGGTGCACACAGGTGGACAAAGTTCTATGTAGGAGATGCAACCTGAAGGAGATTGGAGACTGTAAGGTGTTGGCAGGGGACAGTGTAGCTAGACAGCATCGGATGGTGGTCTGTATGATGGTTTTGGAGGCGAAGAAAAAGAGGAGGAAAAAAACAAGATGGTGGAAACTGAAGGAGGAAGAGTGTAGTGTGAGGTTCAGGGAAGAGGTCAGACAGGAGCTCGGTGGTGGTGAAGAGGAGTGATGAGGGAGACAGCTAGAAAGGTACTTGGTGTGAGATCTGGAAATAGAAAGGAAGACAAAAAGACGTGGTGGTGGAATGAGGAAGTGCAGGAGAGCATTAGGAGAAAGATTTTAAAGAAACAGAATTGGGATCGACAGAGTGATGAGAAAAGTAGGCAGGAGAACAAGGAGATGCAGCAGCAGGTGAAGAGGGATGTGGCAAAAGCCAAGGAAAATGCATATGAGGAGCTGTATGAGAAGTTAGACACTAAAGAAGGAGAAAAGGAAGAGGAACAGGCAGAGGAACCGAGCTGGGAAGGATGTGCTGCAAGTTAGAGCAATAAAGGATGGAGATGGAAATGTGTTGACTAGTGAGGAGATATGTTGAGAAGATGAAGGGAGTATTTTGAGCAGCTAATGAACGAGGAAAATAAGAGAGAGAGAGAGAGAGAGAGAGAGAGAGAGAGAGAGAGAGAGAGAGAGAGAGAGAGAGAGAGAGAGAGAGAAGGTTGGAGGATGTGGAGTTGGTGAAGCAGGATGTAGATAGGATTAGTAAGGAGGAAGTGAGGGCAGCGATTAAGAGGATGAATAGTGGAAAGTTGGTTAAACAGATTGCATACCAGTAGAAGCATGGAGATGTTTAGGGGAGATGCAGTGGAGTTTTTAACCAGGTTTAACAGGAGAGATTGTTTAACAGGATTCTGGAAGGTGAGAAGATGCCTGAGGAATGGAGAAGCTGTGTGCTGGTACTGATCTTTAAGCATAAGGGAGATGTGCAGACCTGCAGTAACTACAGGGGAATTAGGTTAATCAGTCACACTATGAAGTTTTGGGAAAGAGTAGTGGAAGCCAGGCTGAGAGAAGAGGTGACCATTTGTCAGAAAAACTATGGTTTCATGCCGAGGAAGAGCACCACAGGCGCCTTATTTGCTTTGAGAATGTTTGATGGAGAAGTATAGAGAAGGTCAGAAGGAGTTGCATCGTGTGCTTGTGGATTTAGAGAAAGCGTACGACAGGGTGGAGAGAGGAGTTGTGGTATTGTATGAGGAAGTCAGGTGTGTCAGAGAAGTATGTGAGGGTGGTGCAGGACATGTATGAGGACAGTGTGACAGAAGTAAAGTGTGCAGTAGGAACGACAAACTGGTTTAAGGTTAAGGTTGGACTGCATCAAGGATTGGCTCTGAGCCCTTTCCTGTTTGCATTGGTGATGGACAGCTTGAAGGACGAGGTCAGACAGGAGTCTCCCTGGACTAAGATGTTTGTGGATGATATTGTGATTTGTGGTGAGAGTAGTGAGCAGGTTGAGAAGAGCCTGGAGAGGTGGAGATATGCGCTGGAGAGAAGGGGAATGAAAGTCAGTAGGAGTAAGACAGAGTACATGTGTGTGAATGAGAGGGGGGGCAGTGGAGGGGTGCGGTTGCAGGGAGAAGAGGTGGAGAAGGTGGAGGAGTTCAGGTACCTGGGGTCAACAGTGCAAAGTAATGTAGAGTGTGTTAGAGAAGTGAAGAAAAGAGTGCAGGCAGGGTGGAGTGGGTGGAGAAGAGTGATAGCAGGAGTGATTTGTGATAGAAGAGTATCTGTGAGAGTAAAAGGGAAAGTTTATAGGACTGTGGTGAGACCTGAGATGTTGTATGGATTAGAGACAGTGGCATTGAGTAAAAGACAGGAGGTGGAGCTGGAGGTAGCAGAGCTGAAGATGTTGAGATGTTCGTTGGGAGTGACGACGATGGACAGGATAAAAAATTAGTTTATTAGAGGGACAACGCATGTAGGACGTTTTGGAGACAAGGTGAGGGAGGTGAGATTGAGATGGTTTGGACATGTGCAGAGAAGGGACATGGGGTATATCAATAGGAGAATGCTGAGGATGGAGACACCAGGAAGGAGGAAAAGAGGAAGACCAAGGAGGAGGTTTATGAATGTGGTGAGGGAGGACATGCAGGTAGTTTAATAGAGGAAGATGTAGAGGACAGGGGGGTCTGGAGTCAGATGATCCGCTGTGGCGCCCCCTAATGGGAGCAGCCAAAAAAAGAAGAAGAAGAAGAAGTACAAAGAAACAGCAATTCGCCAATGATTAACGATCATCCATTTTTTTATACATTTATAGTTGTATTTTATGTCATAATATGTTGTAAAAAATGTCACTGATGCTTTATAGGAAGATTATATGTTAATATATACAATATATAAGCGTCTTAAAGTTCAGTAACACTAAAAACATCTATAAAAACAGTCCTCTATCGCAAAGAATTCGCCATTGCTATAGAAACGATAAGGCATCTGAATGAACCCAGTGATATGGACTTGAGATTTTTTCATCAGCGCAGCGGTGTGATGAAAAATAATCTTTTAAGACAAAGGATCTTTTGTAAATCTTGTCCATCAGACCAGGATTCTCAGACCCTGATAGTGTGAAGGTGAAGGGTTTTACCTGGAAGCGGTGAGGTCGGGGGAGGAGTGTAGTTGGGGTTGAAAGGAAGCTTGTTGTCTGGGTGCGGGTACAAGATCTAAAAAAAAAGAGAGAAGAAAGAAAATAAAAAAGCTGAAAAAAAAATACACACCAATGGGAGTCCGAGTCTTCATTCTGGTTCATCATATAGTTGCATCTAAAAAGCGTGTAAAAGCCCCGCCCACTCATCCATTTCTTTTTCTTATGGTTTAAGATTTTTATTATGAAATTCAATGTGGGGTTGATCATGTGACCTCAAAGGGTCTTTCTGGGAACAAAAATTCAAACCAAGGGGGCGTGATGAAGAAGAAAACAATCAGCAATGTTACCACGGAAACTCCTCATAAAGCGTTTTATTTCTCTTACACCACAGCGCACAATTACAATTCCCCTGAACAACCATGTACTTTTTATCCTTTTATAGTTACTGGTAAAATCGTAAAACATTCACACAAATTCTTTTCCATTTTTGCTCTACATTATTTCCTTGATCGGTTTTTTCTTTATTTTATTAGGAAACCTGACATTGGAGACTCCTTCCGTAAACGCTAAATAAACAACTCCACACAAACAAAAACATGGCAGTCTGATTACGTTTAGTGGGCGCATATGAACGAGCTGTTACTATAGAAACAATAATTTCATAGCTAATGTAGCTAAGAAGTTATAACCATTCGTAAGTCCATCTTGAAGCTGAATTAATTTGTTTGTTTGATAGCTAATATATATACAGTATATATATATATATTGTAAGATATCCTTGATCACTAGTCCTAGATTAGATTCTCTCTCTCTCTCTCTCTCTCTCTCTCTCTCTCTCTCTCTCTCTCTCTCTCTCTCTCTCTCTCTCTCTCTCTCTCTCTCTCTCTCAGCTTTAGGTAGGGGGCGTGGCCTAAACATCAGGTTGACAATAATATAATTCAGATATTACTTTTTTGAATTCTGTGTAAGTTTATACTGAATAAAATGACATGTCTGGAGGGAATGTGATTGTTACACTGAACACTGAGACGTGTCCCGGCTGCGTTTGGACCGTAGACAGGAGGAGACTTAACATTTTTACCTTTACCTAATATATATATATTAGGAATGGTAAGGTTCACTGATTTGCATAAAAGTCAAAGATTGATTTAAAAAAATGTGCAAGTTAGCATTCGTATCATGACATCGTTTTGAACATATTTGCATCGGTAAAAAACGATTTGTTTCTATATAATTTAAGTGACCAATAATTTGACAAATATTTAATATGTAGATTAATTTCTTCTTGTTAAACCTTTTCTCAAGCGCGTTCTCTTAGCACCGCTGCTGCTACGTGAACATGACGTATCACAACACTACGGAGACCGAGGACCGAGGCGTGTCCTGATAGTCACATAGAATACAGATTAACATGGCAGAGGCAGAGCTGTAACTTCCTGCACACACAACAGGAAAAGAACATCAGGTTTTATTTAAGCTTTTTTCTTTAGTTTTTCTGCACTACAAAGGTGTGTGTGTGGAAGGTAAATTGATGGTTTGCTGTCTGTCTGAACTGAAGAATTAAAAGCAAAATATCTGTACCACATTGAATTTTAGAGCATCGTATTTTTCGTTGCACCGTATTGCATCGAATCGAATCACAGTGAATCGTATCGTATCGCATCAGTAGCTGTTTCATATTTATCTTTCATGTATCGTATATTTGGCATCGAGATGTGAATCGCATCGGCCTCAGTTATGGTTCAAAATATTTTTTTTCTCATTAATCTACACTCATTTACCCATAATGACAAAGTGAAAACAGAATTCTAGAAATGTCTGTAATTTATTTTTATAAAAAAAAAAAATGTATTATATTAAACCGGTATTATCACATGATCACCGCTGAGATGTTTCTACAGCTTGATTAAAGTCCACCTGTGGACTCAACAGAAAGGTCTCACAGCTGACACTGCAGATCAGAGCAAAATCCAAGTCATGAGGTCGGAGAAACTAAGAGACAGAGCTCAGAGACAGGAAGGATGCAAGGCACACATCGCATTTAGTTATGCTGCATTTTGGAAATACACAAACATCAGCTCTAAATGGCTCGTGAACCCTGGAGATGCTGACGCGTGTGATCCTCCCTCACAGGAAATCCTAACCCGTTCGCTATGACCTAAAGAATTCTCTTTGAAGCATCTATCTTTTGCTCTCTCTCGGCAAATCAAATGCGTTTCACTCCGTCTTTCTCCATGGCTCGAACTTGTAGCTTCGTCTCACCACTAAACTTCTTCGCCCCTCTTCCGCTCGCCTGTAACTCCACCCGTGCAGGCTGCTCTGTCTCGGTTCTCTGAGACCACAGAGCCGTGCGGTACGTCGGCATCCGCTCTATACGTCTACGAGCTTGTATACCGAGGCCTCAGAACCACCGCTGATGATGGATTGCACTCACTCACACACACACACACACACACACACACACACACACACACACGCATGTTTCAGTCTTTTTTGTTGTAGCTCTATTTTCTAGTATCTGGTCATTTCCTGATACTACAGGAAGTGTTTTATTCCTCTTATTCCGCAGCAGATCATTTCCTCTCTATCTGATTTAAACCCTTATTGGTCACGTATGGAAGGAGTCTCCAGTGTCAGTGTGGGTGTAATGATCCAAGCTGCATTCCAATCTCTTATTTTATTTCGTGGATATTTGAGACCTCTTTAACTTTATAAGTAGCTAGAAACACACAGAAAGTACTTCTCCGTAATTTCCGACCACATTGAACAAGTACAGGTTCCTACGATGCGCTGTTGCTATAGAAACCGTGACATCAGGAAGAGCGGGTTGAACCCACACAAACCTGTGATTGGAGAAAATTAATCAACACCTTCCGATAGATCAGATCATTAATCTTCCTTTGGTAAGTGAAATAGTGGGGAAGTGAAGAAAAGTTTCTTCTCATAAATTTCGCTCGGGTGTGTTTTTTTTTTTTTAAGGGTGTGTGTGTGTGTGTGTGTGTGTGTGTGTGTGGGGGGGGGGGTGTTTGCCAGATGTGCGTGATGTAGATTTAGCAGCTGTTAACCCGTTCGTATGACGCAGACTCGATAAGATACAGTGAAACTCTGCACCTTGAGAGTGTTACGGATTGGGAGATGCAAAACATGACGCCATGATGGATGCAACAAAAAAGCATCTGGAAGCACTAAGACTGTTCTGAAGCATACCTGGTTCCCAGGAGGAATGGGGCAGTTGCAGTGCTCGCAGAGCTCATCGTCAGGGTGGTAGGAGAAGCCGTCGTCCGAATCGTAAGAGGAACAGTTTCCCATGGTCTCTGATGGAGAGACAGCAACAGTTAACAACCGAACAGAACAAGATCTATCTATCTATCTGTCTGTCTGTCTGTCTGTCTGTCTGTCTGTCTGTCTGTCTGTCTGTCTGTCTGTCTGTCTGTCTGTCTGTCTGTCTGTCTGTCTATCTATCTATCTATCTATCTATCTATCTATCTATCTATCTATCTAATGTAATCTATATATACAGATATGTGCAAGTTGCAAGTGACAAACTGTGAGGGTATCTACACATACATTTATAAATATTGGCATGTTCTATGAAAAGTGCAGGTCTGAGCGGAGAGCAGCTCAGTGGAAATGATGTATGTGTGCAAACACAGAGGCGAATTGTGTTAAAGAATAAATAAGGTCAAACTTGTCCAGAGACCATCAACTGACCCTACAGTGATTGTGTAGTAATTATAGCGTCATTTGCAATTAATAATCAATAATATTCAGTAATGTATGGTAGTTCAATAACATATATTTTTATAGAACATGGAATAATACAATTTAAATTTTGCTTCTGTATGAATATATGTTTATGGAAAGAGTCAATGCGTCATAACTTCAGGACAATGACACTTCGAGGATCTGCTTCAAGCTGCTTTAATGTCACTGGAATTCATTTGTTCCATAGGCGAGCCACATTGTTAAATGTAGCTATAAATGGATAAAAAAAAAGTGTGGTGTTTTTTTTTTTGTATTGTATTGAAATAAATGAGATATTGTAATCTTTAGAACATTTCTGTGGGATAAAAGTAATAAAAATATCAAAAGGTCGATCTCATCTCACCGATTGGTCACTGATCACTTTCCTGTAACAGCATGACTTACACAGAGTTACAAATATGGCCGTGTACAAATATGAGCTGAACAATAGAACGCTATGGGACGGCCATGTTTTAGACCAGAGCTCCCAACTGCATCATCAAGAACCCCTCACACCCCATAAAGCAGAAGATCCAGGAACATTCAAACCAGGATGTATCAGGTCCAACATTTTCCCATCCACTATCACCCTAATGAAGTCCACACACCACCACTAGGACACTGATGGCTCACTGCTACTTCACAATTTCTCCTGACAGCAATCATCATGCAGTTCAGCTCCACTCTGTACCTCCTATATCATTACTGGATATTTATTTTTGTATATAACTGTTTATTCATTGCACATTGTAGCTTATCTTTATATCTATATATCATCTGTATATAACCTTTTACAGTTGTATATACAATGTACATATTCCATATTGTAATTTTTTTTATTTTTATATATAAATATATATAGATTTTTAATGCACTTACTTACCAGCTCCTGCTGATTTTTTACACTGGCAGAGACTTCATATTTAATTTCTGTACTTATATTTACACACATATATATATATTATATAATATTATTATTATTACATATATTTGCGTGTTTATCTGCATGTTTATTTGCACGACTGCGACTATTTGCACTTCCGGTAGAACCTGCATTTTGTTGCACACAAACACACAAAACCCGCCACCCGATCTGTGAAAATATGTTCAAAACAAAAAGGGTCCTTGATGTGCAAAAGTTTACAGACCCCCCGTTCTTGAGCCGTAATAATATGGTCAGGTTTTCTTTTCTCCTTATTTGGTATCATTCTTCACCTCGGGCCGAAACGTGGATGAAAGTCGACGTGGTTCCGTTTTCAGATTTTATTGATTTAAATAAAAGTTAAAGTGTCATTAAATGAAATGATATAAACATTCAGGGGCTGCATTTTATTCCTTTATTTCATTGTTTGTTCGCTTCATCAAAAATTAATTCAGGTAAATCTAAAGAAAGAAGCGTTTCTCTGATCTTAACATGAACAATGTGTACGGTTTCGAAGAGCTTTAAAAAGCTTGTTTGGTTTATTCTTTTCCTGTAATCTCTTTAATTTTTATTAAAAGGACTTTAATGGTTTTATTTAAACTTCGAGGCACACAATCGTATCAGACGTCTTTAAATGAAATGAAAAGTTTGCCTTCACTTGAACTAGGAGATCTGCTTTCCATGCGTTGGAGTGGAAGATCTCCTGCTATAGAGCTCCATAATCTATTGAACATGATAAATGTGAACGCTGACTGCACCCCAGGAACCTCCTCATCTTCTCACCTACATCACTAACTGATCTGCTTGAATGATCTCCAAAACTTCCTACAAAATCTAGTGGAAGATCTTCCCAGAAGAGTGGAGGTTTTTATAACAATAGCAAATGAGGATGTTCAAAAAGTACATAACAATGTGATGGTCTGGTGAAAACCAACTGTTCAGTGTAATTTTGTTTGTACTTTCAGTTGAAGTTACGCAGAAATAAAAGTATTTTATAGACTTTTTTAAAGATTTTTAAGAATTTTACTATAAAAGCACATCCTGATTTTACTCTTTTTATATTAGGACCATTTGAGATTTTGTTCAGAGTTGTACAGTAAATGTATGTGTGTCTTTTGTGTGTGTGTGTGTGTGTGTGTGTGTGTGTGTGTGTGTGTGTGTGTGTGTGTGTATGTCTGAAATAAAAAAAAAAAAAGATATTTGTTTAGAAAGCTGTCTAAAGCACTGTAGTTGCTTATTAACTAATACAAAATACTGAACACTAAATGCCACTGTTGGGCCCTTGAGAAAGGCCCTTAACACTCCCTGCTCCAGTGGCACTGAATCATAGCTGCCCTGTGCTCTGACCCCAACTTTTAACAAACTTGGATATCCAAAGAAAAGAATTACACTGTGTTTTAATGCATATGTGACAAATAAAAACTGAAAAAAATGTCAAAAAGGTTCACAGGAAGTTTTTCAGAATCGGACTATGCAGATGATCGAGTTAACTTTGTTAAACCTTTTCTGTGAAGGTTCAACTGGCTGAGCTCCGCGAACAAATGAAGATCAGATATTATCAGATTTTAACGAACCAAAATGGAAATCCTTTGTTCAGAAATGTATATATTTAAATATATATATGTGTGTGTGTGTGTGTGTGTGTGTGTGTGTGTGTGTGTGTGTGTGTGTGTGTGTGGGAGTTGGTATCTTAGTGGTTCAGACACTTTGTATCTGAAGGTCATGAACAGATTTATTAGGTATATTTATACTTGGATTTTATATCATGATATTTTATAGAAATCATTTACTATTTATGTAGTAGATGAACTTGATACTTTTATTATATTCATATTTATTCATTTTTGTATATACCATGAAAATGAAGGGGTTTCGTTTAATTCGTTTTTTGTGTGGTTTTATTTTTTTATTTATTTATTTATTTATTTATCTAGAAATATATATATACATAAGATTTAATTAAATATCAGTGGAAACTTAAGGTTATGACTGATTTGTGAAACAGCAATGATGTTACTAAATTTAAAGAAATTGTGTAAATTCATGTACATTTTGAGAATTTAATATTAATGTGAGCAATTTTGGTATAAAATCCTCAAACTCAGAAATCTAACTATGGTTATAAAACGTCTATAAGGGTTAAATAGTACATAAAAATAGACAATATTTCATTTAAAATCGTTATAAATGTTTGTCTGTTTGAGTAAATAACTGATCTGGTCAGTGATTCTCTCTCAGAGATCTGAATCTGTGAGAAACTTGAGAAGAAGTTCAGGAAAAGCCTGACCTCCTCGAACACACAGTTGGAGTCAGAAGTTTGAGTGAGGAAAGTCCCTTATCGGATTCGCTCCCAAAATAAAACGATCCTGAGAGAGACGCGAGGTTAAATATCCGGAGGATTCAGAACACACACACACACACACACACACACACACACACACACACACACACACACACACACACACAACAAGAGTGTGTAATAACGAGTTTGACTACATCCTATCACTTTCCACAGCTGCTTTGTGAGCATTGTGAGCATCCACATGTATGATTATCGCTGTGCCACAAAACAAAAACGAGAGGAAGTGAAGCTTACGAATACCAGAGATGCATTCACATTCAGGTTCTGTCGTTTTTTTTAGCGCTGTCATTTACATTCCTCAAGTTTGTCTTCCCACAGACCTTTCAGTATCTGTTAGTCTGTTAGTCAAATGTAACTATTCATAACAAGATCTTACAGAAATATATTACCTGCTAATCGCTTCTTAAACACCATGCTAGCAAGAAGAAAAAATATTTCTTTCTAAAAGATAAAATATTTATTTTTAAAACATTTATTCATTTACAAGTTGTACTGAATTGAATAGGTTTTACTGGCGCAGATTTCAACCTGCTAATCTCTGATGCATTTAAATAACAAGTATGGTGTTTGCTAGTTCTCATATTTACTAGTTCTGGTGTTTACTGCTACTGTGGTATTCACTAGTATTCCTCAACTCTTGCATTTACTAGTTTTTGTAGTTGTTAGTTCTGGTATTTAATAGCTCTGGCATTCGCTAGATCTTACATTCTTTGGTTCTTGCATTTGCTAGTTCAGGTATTCGCTAGTTCTGATATTCGCTAGTTTTTTTGCTCCACAGCTTAACATGATGGTGAAAATTGATCTAAAAAGATAGTGATGAGAGATCTAGTGACTAGAGATCTAACACCTTCTCAACATCTCCTTCCTCATCTTCCCCATCATCTAGTTTTATATAAACCACCAAAAAAAAACAAAAAAAACATGCTAACTATAACTAGCATGCAAACAGCAAGTTAACGTCAGTGTCTAGTTGGAAACTCTGTAATGTTCACTGATTAATGAGTTCCATCAGATGTTTCATCAAATATTATATTATATTATATTATATTATATTATATTATATTATATTATATTATATTATATTATATTATATTATATTATATTATATTATATTAGAGAAATCATTACAAGCCAGTCTACTGATTTCTATGATTAGCAAACAATTTTAAACAGGAAATATATATATACTTTTATTATTTAGAAAGTGAACAATCATTTGTGACCAGTATTTTATATGTAGACTGATTTCTTCTTGCTAAGCTCAAGCTCTTTTTCTATGTGAATATGACGTATCACAACAACATGGGGACCTGTGAGGATTGCAGTGCTGCTTCATATGTATCTTCAGTGTAGCATATCGTTGGCTTTGCATCAAATAGTTTTGGCCACAGTTATGGAGATGCACTTTATATATATATATATATATATATATATATATATATATATATATATATATATATATATATATATATATAAAAAATCACCACTAATAACACCAGGAATGTAATTTTTAGCCTTTAAGACATGATAAAGATTGTTTTACTCCTGTTAGGCGTATTAATCATTAAGGAGAAACACAGCATAGTCTTTGTTCTTTTGTAGGTACATTTAATGTCGTAAACTCGCGTCATAAATCATTAGGTACCCCTTCACCTCTAAGGGCTACAAAGCGCTGGGAACTTCCGTAAAATGTTCTGTAATATAAACTGCTGCACTACTGCCAGAGCTGCGGCTACAGAAAACTCCTCAACCCCTTTTGACCAATCAGACTCTATAATCTCTTCTGGACTGGTGTAGAAGCTTCATCCCTACACCCAAACCCAGAGAAACGTGATCTCGGCTACATGAAGGTGTTCGAGAGCTCGGCAGGCCGGAGCTGCACGTTCGATCCGGGCTCGAGGATTTAATTAAGCAGAGGAAATCCTTCAGTCTTCAGTCTGTGTAAAGCAGAACTCGGCTTTTACTGTAACACTGAAGATGGAAATAAGGCAGAGTCAACCGTGGGAGTAGATCAGGGTGGAAAGGGATGTGATTAAAATAGCAAGATGTTTCCCGAAATCATCATAATAGAATTAAATGAATGCTATTTCCAAAACCCACTCGACATAGTTTCATTCTCTATCTAACTATTTAAATGTAATCTATAAGCATGTATATATTTATATATATATATATATATATATATGGAATAACTTAATGTAACCCCAATAACCTAGCCATCTACAGAGGAAACATTGCATCCTCTTTTTATGACACACCCATATATTGGATTTTTATAAAAATACAGAAAACGAATATATTTTTCAACAAACTGATGCTTCATAATGAACTTTACAGCTTGTTTAGTTCATCCGTTTGTCAGCGTCGAGCGAATCACAT